>NC_089763.1:53580086-53602586 GCF_040412425.1 Macrobrachium rosenbergii
GCTGTCAACGGATCCAGTAGTAGCAAAGTCTGAAATTCTGGATACAAAGCAGAGCCCGGACGCCTCTCCATCCTCCGGGCATAATTATATATATAAAAAATAAAACCAAATTCTGGATACAAAGCAAAGCCCGGACACCCCCTCCATCCCCGGGGCATTATACATAAAAAAACAAAACCTGTCAGATAACGTCTGCCACAAGGATTTAATACAAATCAAGTGTCAAAACGCGCCTGACAATTAGATAACCGCTGGGATCACTGAGATACAGTAGTCTTCCCTTCTCACCTGCTGATTGGATAATGATGATATACTGTCAACATATTCTACCTGGCTCACCATTCCCGCTAATTTCTGTTCCCAGTGGAGGATTGGCTTACCCACATTTTTGTCTCATAGAAATTGTATAAATTATTCTCTTGAATTTTTAACAAGGCAATTCAGTTATATATATTGAAAGATATATGACTTTATGATTCTGGCACTGAATTTAAAATTTTATTCTAGGTTGAATTACTAAATGTATGAGGTAGACGAGTTCCGCACATTAGACAAGCCATTAGTATATTCTCACTTATTTCATCTCTGATATTTTCAGTTACTGAGTGATTTTATTTTTGTATTCATGTACATGTGAAAATATGAATGACTGCGCAGATTGACTCTTGTATATGTGACAAATTCAGTTCCAAGAAAGATTATATTCAAGAATTGTTATTTCATATGGTTAATTTGATGTATTGAAATCAGATATAAATAGAAAACAGTGTGCATGTAAGATAAAGAAGAATTGATTTACATAACTTTAACTTTCCGGCATGAAGGAGTGCTGCGCTCATTCTAATTTTGCAAGTTGTGTATGTGTAATGTTTAGGTAAACGAACTGTTGACTCTGAAGGTTGCACAAGTGACCGATATATATTATAATTATTCTGATTAATGATTCGGTATTAAACTCTGTGATCTCTACTACTAAACTGTTGGCATAGCTCTGATTGCTGTGTATTTTGATATTCTCTGATGCTTGATTATTTTAAATTGCTTTAGTGTTTGATGCTGTTCTCGCCTTATTGTCATTAATGTAATAACTATTATTATGATGACTGTTTATCACTGATTTTGTGAAGTGATAGAAAGTGTCTTCGAATTTCACTATTCACTGGTTATCGCTGCTGCACAGATGGCTGGTTAAAGATGTTTAAATGGAAAACATTTGAAAGGAAAAGTGACATATATATTATTGGTATTCATTCACCCTCCCCTTCGTCTCATTGTTTCCATTAAATTCTTATCTTGATGAAGTCACTTTATATGCATTTTTTTTACTTGCTTGTTATTTTTGATTCGAATCTTTAAGATAATAACTGATTGTGTACTATTGTTTTTTCCTTGCTTTTGGTTTTTCTATGCATTTTCTGTTTCCTGTTGTTGCCGATAAAATAATGAGAATATTGGCCTGATATACGTTATCAGAAGTTAAACAGCTGTAGACATCCAGAGTAATATCATATTACTCAGTTTCATTGTTCAACATGTAACCAGCTGTGACTGTGAAGTCTTGCTTTTTTTTTTAGTTTTAGGCACTAGATTGTGAATATAAAAAGGAAGCAAAGTAAAATACACTAGAGAAGTTAAGCGCTCTAAGTTCCAGAGGTGACTGATACAACATATAAGGTTTTTAATCTTGATTCTACACACTACTGACAACCAGTTCGGCTTTAAAGCAAACCACTCAACCGACACCTGCATCTAAATCCTGAAAGAATTGCTGAACTGCTACCTATCATTAGCCTCTCCTGTTTTCCTATGTTTTGTAGATGTGAGAAAAGCATTTGACAGAGTAAACTACCTGAAGCTCTTGCTGAAGCTGCAAAAACGAAGGCACACCTCTATATCTAATTGGCATTTTATGTTGTTGGTTCTCCACACAGCAATTCTGTGTCAAAAGGGGTAACGTACTGTCGTACACCTTCGGTTTCCTAAACGGGTTCCGGCAAGGGGGAATTCTCTCTCCATACCTGTTTAACACGTACACGGATGCCCTGAATGTCAAACTGAACTCAATCCCAATCGGATGCACTATCAACGAAACAACAATAAACAATTTCTGTTACGCCGACGATATGGTTCTGATTTCCCGATCAGTGCAAGGTCTCCAGCGACTCATCGACACCTGCCGCCAATATGCAGAGGAATTTGATATCCTATACAACGAAACCAAGACCCAGTGTATGTCGCTGCTTCCGAGATCGCTTAAGCATATTGCAGTACCACTAATTTTCCTGGGAAATCATCGTCTGGAATTCGTGCATGAATTTCCGTATTTGGGACACATTATCACGGACGACCTAAAAGATACGGCAGACATAGAGCAGAGGCGTCGTAAACTACGTGCAACATGATTGCAAAGAGGTTTGCCTTCTATCACCGAGAAACGAAACTGCTGCTCTTCCGCTCGTACTGCTACAGTATATATAGGTGTTCACTCTGGACGAACTATACCCGAGAGACCATGAGACGTATCACTGTTGTTCACAGTGACATTCTGAGACGCTTCACAAACACTCCCCGCTATCACTCAGCCACGCAGATGTTCATAGAAAACCGCCTGGATAATTTGAAAATCATTGTAAGGCGAACAATGTCTAGTCTGATCACCCGACTGAGAAACAGCAGCAATTCGCTCATACAAAGCATCCTAAGCAGTGAGGCAGGAAGAAGATCTAAATTGTGGGAAAGATGGAATAATGAGGCGTCTGTTCCTTAAATGACATATTCTCTGTTTTTGCAATTATGAAGCGTCATCTCCAGAATCTGTCATTATTATTATTATTATTATTATTATTATTATTATTATTATTATTATTATTATTATTATTATTATTATTATTATATTTCTACGTTTCTTGTTATTTTTGGTATTTTTACTTTTTATTATTACTGTGATTAATATCACTGTAGAGTTTTGCAATTTTCAATATTCGTGTTTACCCTTCTGGACCTGATTTCTGTAACCATCTAAGGTCACCAGATGGAAATTAATCGTTTGCAACCTGTATTTTTAATTGTTATCATTTTCAATTTTTTTCTATTATTCTCTATATAATTACTGTCATTACCGTTATTATGAATTCTATTTTTTTTCTACTTCTTCAGCAACTGTGCGATACTGTCGATAATTATTTTTATCATGTTACCTTATGTATCTAGATTGTGTGTATTGTATTGGTATATTCCATGTGTATGGCCCTGAGCCGAAATAAAGCTTATTATTATTATTATTATTATTATTATTATTATTATTATTATTATTATTATTATTATGTTATTATTATTGCAAAATGTTAGCACACCTTCTCAAACCTTAACAACCTGGTGTAATATTGTGCAGATTCTGCAGTATCCTCGTAAGTATCAGAACCTATTTCCTAATATTGTGGTTCTTCATTGGTGGGGTGGGTTTCCTCTCGGCTAGCACGCTGTTGGCCCAGCGTTCGACCCTCCGACCGGCAATGAAGAATTAGAGGAATTTATTTCTGGTGATAGAAATTAATTTCTCTTCATAATGTGGTTCGGATTCCACAATAAGCTGTAGGTCTCCTTGATAGGTAACCAGTTGGTTCTTAGCCACGTAAAATAAATCTAATCCTTCGGGCCAGCCCCAGGAGAGCTGTTAATCAGCTCAGTGGTCTGGTTAAACTAAGATATACCTAACGTAACTTACCAAGCACGAGGGTGGAGATGATTTATGGTAGTCTTAGATTAATGCTAAATCATGTTTCTTGCATTTGTCTCTAGATTCTGTCTTTCTAAATGGTAGGCAGATTAATAATCTTTTTAGCTGCAGCTAAAAAGATTATTAATCGCTCTCAAGCAAGCTAATGAAGTAAGTCATAGGCTTTGGATTACATTGCAATTTTCCTGATGATGTAGTAAAGTAGAGTACATTTCATTATTTATTGGAGCACAGCCCTGGATGTGCATGGACTGACCCCAGCAATTCTCACAGCATGAGTGGAGCTTCAACAAATTAGTTTTTGTGCATGGTATGGTGACGCAAACAGTAAGTCTGTTAATTAGGATATGGGTGCCTACAGGGCAGGTATGCGTCTCCAGGGGCGTCTCTGTAGGCATCAATTTCAATGGATCCACATTGCAGGGCTGGTTAGTGATGATGGCTCGATTACATAGCAGGAGGGTCAGTTACTGAACTCGAAAATCTGCAGGAGAGACAATGTGATCTGAATAACACTAGCTGGCTTCCGTGAGGGCTTGTATCTCTGTACACTGACTGTGCTTGGTCGTGCATAAACTTCAGGTCGACAAATATAATCGGCCTCTGTTTGAGTGGGTCTTGTCGAAAGGTTGTAAGTGGCTTACTGGTTACTTCAAGTCACTGGGGAGGACCTAGCTCTTCTGAAGGTGACACATGTGCCACAAAAGAGCGGCCGATCCCTTGTCTAAGGACACTCCCTGTGACTAGGAGAGGGGTGCATTTTGAATTTCAGAGGCATTCCTTGGTAAAGTGAACGGCGATTTCATGCGTTTGTCCTCTCTTCGTGCTCATCTTCCTTGGTGCACCCCTGCTGAGAAGATATTACTGAGATGGTTCAGGGCATGATTTTCTTCTGGCAGGATTCAGGAGAGAACTGAGGATTCCTAACATCTCATTCGACAATCATTCCCTTCCCAATTTGCATCTAAAGGCAAAACTGGAGCAGACTGGGAGGGTATTGGAGAGCTTTAGTTGAAGATTAAGACTGGGTCGCTGACTGTCGATTTACACCGGCATCTTGTTTTTACCATTTGATTTTTTTTGTCTGTGTTTTATGATATATTTACTCGAGCAAAGAATTAAATGAGATACGTAGAATGAAAATTATACGAAAATAAGAATTTTGATGAAAATAAATGCCTAGTTTCCTGTTGGCCTTAAGCAACAAGTTATTGTCAGTTGAGGAAGGTGAGAGTTAGGCCTGAGATACAGCAGCATATATATATTATATATATATATATATATATATATATATATATATATATATATATATATATATATATATATATATATATATATATATAAATATATATATATAACTATTGTAAATATATCAGCCTATATATATATATATACACACATACATTCAATCATAAAAATAGGTGGTCCTCGGTCCTTTTTTCCTTTCTACCTGAATGTTTTTAACCCTAGATGCCTACCATCCACCAGGCCCAAGCTTTCGGGAGACAACACGTAACATACTGTATAAGAACTTCCCATCTCCGTTAGTCCGCTGTATGTATGTATGTATATATATACATATATAATATATACATGCATACATAGATATATGCTATTTTTAATACTCTGGTATTCGTTATGTGGATGTTTGGAGTTATTATGTTTTCAGTGCTAAGTTCGTTGCATGAAACCACATTGCCGTGAAACAAGTAACTTCATTCCAAAATGATTTCTGGAAATTGCAAGGGCAACACTCTGGAGCCCCCACTCTAAGATTTATAGGAACGCAAATTATACACTTATAGTACAGACATTTTTTTTATAAGACAGTCGATTAATTATGCACACATGACTAATAGTCTTATTTATGAAGTGCTCGTATGTAATACAGTGACCGTTGACCATACTTATCGATTCCAGCAAAACTATTTTCCCGAAAGTTTCTCAGTATCAAAACCTGAGAGCATACCTCTCGCCGAATGATCAAACTTTTCCCTTTATCATCGTTTCTGCGAGGGTTTTGTCTACACGTTTCGCCGAGCGTTACCTTGAAGGCATCCCATTCAGAGCCAAATCGAGACTCATTCCGCCGCGAGGAGGCGAATAGGAAATTGAAAGTCGTTGGGATTCCGGTACTCACTCATTTGCTTCACGGGAGTCTGCAGAGTCTCTCTCGCTATTGCTGGTGACCAGAGGCAAGAGATTCCTGTATAGTTTCCATGGCGAGAAGTTCAGAAGGAGTTTCGTCCGACCTGACAGGCAACATCCACGGACCGACCTGAGCTGCTGTGCGCATCTTGATTGGCTCAGGATTTTCTCTTGATTGTTACTGATGTGTTTCTTTGTCTACGAAGATAACACTTGATCATTTAACAGTTAGCTATATAAGGAAAATATTTCTTCCCTGATATCTCTCGTTCTTTCTCTTTCTCTATGATACACATACACATTCGCACACGCACGCGCGCGCACACAAATTTACATACATATACATACACGTCAGAGCGTATAAAGCGTATCTTTTTTGATGAGTATGAACACCTACTGATATGCATGTAATTTTTTTGCTATTGCTAAACAAAGCGCTCATAAATACCACGTAATCATTAGACTCCTGTTTCAGCCGCCAAAACGCACGGCATTGTGTATGATTATCTATGAGAGAGAAAAGTGTACATAATTCTCATTCATTCTAGTGAGGAAAACCGCAAAGGACAGAACCCCAACACAATCAAGAACTTATAAATAAAAAATTGTGAAAGTTAAGATGGTAGCGAGGATGTCTTCTCATGATAAGAAATAACTTCTCTAACAAGTCTCCTGAGAAATCCAATAAATATTATATATATATATTTGAAAAGTTTCAAGGCGCAGAGAGGATTGGGTTAACTGGTTAACCTTCAGATTCATATATCATACGTATTTCTTATAAAGTTGTAGGGCTAAGAATTTGCCAAAGAAACAACCGAGTGGTCGTTACAGAAAGTAAAGTAGCCCCAACTGCAAGATGTCAAGTGTTATGTAGCAAAGATGACGAAAAAAGGAAGTTCATTTGTCAATGGAGTACACTTATTGCTTAGACCTGCTAGGGACGACATTACTCGATGCAAGAGTGGATAAAACTCACATGTAAAGTTCTTGTGGCAGGCTTAACAAAATCAGCATGATTACTCTGAAGAACGCTGCATAGTATTACTAAGAGGTGTAACAGGCTTAGTTATTCTCAAAAATGATATGGAATCCCCATGGTTTATCTGGCAGGGATATTATATAAACAGAATAATTGTGATAATACTGTATATGTGGCCATTAATCTAAAAAAGTTAGAAAATGTTGAAATCTATGAATTTGAAGAAATAGGCATATTTTACGGTGGCAAGACTGAATGTTTTCTTAAATCATTCATAGATAACCTACAATCAATAAATGAATCTTAAAGTAAGAAGTGAAGATTATGAGATGATTACCTAAGAGATAAAAGGTCTCTGGAAGTAAACAAAATAAGAAAAAGCCCAGTAAATGCACTGGTATTAACTTCAACATAGTGTAGGCAGTTAGACGCATAGATATCAGCCTGATAAGTGAAAAGGTTAGCCATTAAGTCTGTGTATCATATCCAGTGGCATTGATCTTGTTCAGGGAAATGCATTATTAGAATTATGATGAAAATGTGGTGGAATACAGATGTTTTGATATCACTGCTTTAATGATAAATAGGCTATTTACATGTAAACCGATAATCATTGTAATGAAATTTAGTGAAATAGTAGCACAATATCTGAGGTCATAGCTGTGAAAAAAATATATTTCTCTCTTTTGGTTGGAAGGATTTTTCAGAAACATGTTTCATTCAATTTAGGTACTTCTGTCGTAGAAGACAGTGTTTTAGAGAAAAGGCCAACATGCTAAAATTCCTGTCAGCAACCCCTCAAGAAAATGTGAGGTAAAGGGTAAATGACAAAATATTTTCAACTCGTCAAAGGTAGGGAAGTCAAGTGGACAATAGTCTCATGGTCACCTAAGCAGTCGACAGGAAGCTGTCCAGAACTAGCATCCCTTCATTCATAAGATGTTATAAGTTTGGTTGCTAGACGTACTTTAGAGGCGAGTCTCGTGTCACGTGTTACACGTGACTTAGCTTAGCAAGCAAATGGACGCAGACAGTGAGATTATATATATTTGTGGTTGCCTGCTTCTGCCAGAGATTTATCTCTTTTAAATGAGTGGTTCTTGGTGGTAGGTTTCTATTTCCCAATAGTAGCAGTTATGACTTGGACCATCGACGGATGGTCTCTTGTTTGTCACTTTTTCTTAAGTTGTATTTCAGCAGAGATCTTTCACATTCACAATTGATCCCTGATCCCCCTTTCCTGCCGAGAGCAACCAAATTCCCTGAACAGCAGCACCAATATGCAGTAAATGTGCCTCGCTGTCGAACTTCTCTGTTCCAGAGGTCCTTTACTCCCACACCATTGGACTTTGGAACAGCCTCCCAGAGGATGTCGTGCCATTGAAACTTCAGAAGTTCAAGCGAAGATGCAACGCATTGCTACCTAATAATATTCTTCTTGCATTTCAATGTATTTCTATCTATTTATTAATTTATTTTTTCTTTTTTAATAAGTGGGATCTTTTCTTTCTGTATTTCCCTTTACTTCTCTTACTTCCTCCTAATGAACACCATATTCTTTGTAACCTCGAATTTCAAGTCAGTGGTCCCTGTGGGCTTGTTTCATATGAATAGATTTCATCTACTGAATAATAATAATAATAATAATAATAATAATAATAATAATAATAATAATAATAATAATAATAATAATAATAATAATAATAATAATAATAATGTTAGGTAAACTGTTATGCTGACCTGAGTTGATAACTTGCATTTCGGAATAGATACTCTTAGTTCAGATTTAATGCGAGTTCGATTGTTGCTAAAAGAAAATAAATTCATTGAATAAGCTGAAACAAAGGCGGCCGACGGACTTCAGTGAGTGTCATTGGTCGAAACAAGTAGACGAAGATGTGTCAGATTCTTGTAGCTTAAACTGCACTAACATAATGGCGGACCTAGAGCAAAAAAAAAAAAAAAAAAAAAGACACAATTTTGTAATAATAGTTCTGTTCCATAAATCCAGTAAGCAAATGTTAGTTATTGGTTTAGCAGGAATAAAATCCCAAGATAAAAAAACTACAAACATTTCGACAGTAAGTAGCTTTATCTTTATTTTTTTCCAACAAAAGCATATTCGATACTGGGACCAAGGCATTCTTAAGATTAAAGAATTAGAATATTTAAAAAAGAATTCATGTCTTAGTTGAAAAAATGCAAAAAGTAAAATAAATATAGCTTATGTCTTGATTTGATTGACCAAATATCTATCATTGTTGTAATCAACATTCCATAACTAACTGATTGGCAGTTCAGCGATACTTGATTACGTTGGTGAAAATAACAATAATGACGAAATATTACCACAAGAACAGCAGTTTCGGGCTTTCTTTCCATTGAAAGTCAATCAATGAGGTAATTAGCATTTGACCTGATTAATTATGTAACATAGTTTACATTGGTTTGTGTCGGTCTATTGAATGAGGCGCTAATGGAATGCCATTTGATATCTAATGACTTTGGGATCCAGACCAATTGTACTTTTATTAGACCTCGAAATGCTGGCCGTAATAAATTATGCTGTTTTGTATAAAACCTACTTTGAAGTAGATGCATTCTTCGAATGCTACAGTGCATTCTTCGAAATGATTTATTAACTAAGTTGTCTTTCAATGAATGGAAGACATTTGCTTATTCGGTTATTTGATTATTACTCTTTTCAACTGAATAGGTTATCTTGGTCGAAAATATACAAGCCACAGGAAGTAGGGAAATAAAAGTACAATGACCAAAATTCTAAACTAAAGAAAGATCGTTTCGTTATCTGCGATTAGCGTGGGAAAAATTCCTTTATGCTAAGTCCTTGTTGAGCGGCCCATAGCCTAAAGTGAAACAGTAGTGAAACGACAGAATGCAGATGATTGTAAGTACAAAGAGTGATTGTGTTTTGGGTGGCTGAGAGATGCAGGGTTAGGAAACGAGTTGCGCTAGTAGTGCCAGGAAGGCCGTAGGGCCAAGGGAAAACCTGCAGATGTCAGCCCCAGGATTGTCTTAGAAAAAATGAGTATGGTAGAAGGAAAAGTCGTGATCGTAAGTGCATATGGTACAGGATTGGAACAGGAGGGAAAAGACACTTCCCTTTCTTACTTGGGCTTAGAATCAAGAAGGATGGTTGTGTTAGGGAATTTAAATATGAAGGTAGGTGACAGAAATATTTAGTGAAAATTGGTAAGTGTGACGGACCTGGAGTGAATTATAATGCAAAAAGTCTTGTGGAAATGTGTTTGTAAAGGTTCTTGACTTCATTAAATACATATCATCCAAAAAAGAAGAATGTTGATAATTTGGAAAGAGAAACTAATGAGAGAGAGTTTATTAGGTCATGTGTTACTACAGAGTAAGTGAGTTGCTTAGAAGGGAATAATAACACAGGAGTAGGGGTTTGTGAGGAGCATACAAAATTCAAGGTTGGTGTCACCTCAATGACCGGTTGGGTGTATGTAGAGGGTAAAGATGTAAGTATAACACCAAGTGGCGAGGTGGTTATAAGGTTAGTAAAGAAGAAAAAGAGATTTTTGAAGTGCAGTCGTAGAGGGAGACTAGGACGAAGCGAGCAAAAAAAGTACAAGTTTACTGAACCTCTTTTAAGTGTAAGCAAAAACCTTACTGAGAAAAAAGAATTGTAATTTAGGAAGAACATTCAGAGAGAAACTATGAGTGAATAGATCTAGAAATAAAAGATAAGACTGGAGAGATATTTTCTGGGGAAAATGCATATCCTTTGGTGAATGGAATGAGTCAGGATTAAGAGAGTACAGGGTTAGCCAGCTTTAAGACAATCTCGCGCATGACGTTGTCTGCCTGCATCTGGCTGAGGTTAAGGTAAAGGAAAGTCATCAGTCGGTATTTGACCTCACCAGAGAGAAGAACACGGAAACTCTCTTAACCCGGATTAAGGCGCTCTTCACCTGGTCAGTCCCAGGATTAATTCGACCAGGATTAATATATAGCACAAAATTTAAACAGAATTTTCTTATCCTTTTTTACATTGAATGATGTGGCTTGCTGATGATAGTTTAAACTGTCTTTAAAGTATATATATATATATATATATATATATATATATATATATATATATATATATATATATATATATATATATATAGATAGATAGATATAGTATACACACACACACACACATATATATATATATATATATATATATAGTATATATATCTATATATGTCTCTGTGTGTGTATGCATGTATGGGCAAACAATTACCATGATGTCCCTTCATTTCTTTGTTTTCCTGGTTTTCTTCTACGGTGCATACCAGTGACGTCACAAACATGCGCAGAAACAAGGGGACTGTCTAACCCTGTACTCTATTAATCCTGGGAATGAGTATTTGAATCTGGATGATCGTAAACGTCTGGAACGGAATCATCCAAGAAGATTTGCCAGTGTAAATATGCGAATGCTTAGAGAAATGACTGTTGACGATGTAAGGAGGCCATTTCAATGCTGAAGAATAGATTAAAATAGATCTGTTTTCACCCTGGTAATGTGATGTTTTTCTCTCTCTCTTGACTTCTTTTTCCTGCTTGTTGTATATAATTCATCTTTCTGTGCTGTAGTCAACTGTGCTCAAAAAAATTTTCACTTTCATGCACTAAACCTCTTATTTCATCGCTCCGCCACGTACTTCTTTTGTTCCTTAAACAGCAAGGAGGCTCAGTCATTCAATCTTCGATCACTACTAGTTTTAAATTCCAAGTGCATTCATCATCCACCTACTGTATTTTGAAATTCTAGTGTAATTCTTCACCTACCTTCTCTTTTTATATATATATATATATATATATATATATATATATATATATATATATATATATATATATATATATATATATATGTTTGTGTGTGTGTCTGTGTGTGTGTGTGTGTGTGTGCGCCCTTAGCAATTCATTCGCAATATACCGATAGTAAATTACATCATATCTTGATAAAGAGGAGAAACCTATATGAATAAGCGTATGATGTATCTGGATGGTCATGACTGGGCGAGGCATGTTGGGGGCGGTGTTGGGGGCGGTTGAGGGGGTGAACGTCGTTGGTGGCGTGGAGGGAGTATTAGATTTTGGGGGGTGAGAACTGATGTCCGGATTACCACAATTTCGGTATCGGCACGTCTCGGCCCAGGCGAGGACCGGCCTGGCCCCCGACGGGGCAAAGTGCTCGCGCCCTCAAATTTCGTTTCACCCTGAGAGACTTTTTTGGTCGTTTTATTTTTAGCTTCATGGAACTGGTGGATGGTGGCACTCGCGTGCCTTTGAATGTATGTGCGTGTGTTGGCAGATTTCTCTTTGTAATGGGCGCGGTCAAAATTGCTGAGTGTATACAGCAATTTTTTTTTGTATTAAAAAGAAAAGACTCAAGTCTCGTCATCAAAAGGAAACCTATATGAACAAAGCTTTCTTCTTTCCTCTCACTTGCCTGTCCTCCTGAATGAATTTGGTGGCCTCAACTCTGGGCGCACGGTGGGTGGCTCGGGGGATGCGGTGCCGGGGGTGGGTGGGGGAAGAGAAGGGATTATTGAAAGAGATGCTTTCTTGGGAATTTAGAACAGTTCATTAAGCCCTGGTCCTTAAAAACTGAATCCTTGAAAACTGAGACGCGGAATTTTTTTAAGACAATGTTGGTAATTTCGAAATACAAAGCTGACCTGATTTGTTAGTAATTTGTCTTATATTGAAGTTAATACCTTAAATAAAAATAACTGGAAACAGATCTCTGCCCATATTGCTGTTTATGCATTTTCCATGACCATGAAATGAAAACTTCCATACTCAACTAAGAAATGTTTATTTGCTCTACCATCTCCATGTCTGTAAATTAATTTGCTTTCAGACTGCAAACCCTTTATTGACATTCTTTTATTGATGTTTAACTACTTGTCAGCAAGCGATGAATGATTAGTCGAAGTCTCAAATTTGTAAAATCTTTCTAGGTACTTTTTCTCCCAGGCAGATTTAAAGCTTCTGAGATGTTTTTCGTCTGGAAAGACGTATTTTTCTTCTTCCGACATGAAAAAGCATTCTCTACATTCTTGTGTGACCTTACAAACCATTTCGGTCACTGTGAGTTTCATTCCGTCCATTTTTTACCATTTGGTCCCTGCTCTTCCCACACCGTCTTTCCTTTCTTCATCAGCTGCCAGAGCCTTCAAATGTGGGATTATACTTCGCGTCATAAGAGAAACAATTGTGATTCATACGATCGGTTAGTATATGCTACAAAATTAATGAACCACGAAGAAATTATATTTTTCAGAGAGCTTTCTTTTAATTTGTACAGCTTAGAGAGAAAAGTTAAGTATGCCTTAGTTTAACCAGACCACTGAGCTGATTAACAGCTCTCCTAGGGCTGGCCCGAAGGATTAGATTTATTTTACGTGGCTAAGAACCAATTGGTTACCTAGTAACGGGACCTACAGCTTATTGTGGAATCCGAACCACATTATACCGAGAAATGAATTTCTATCACCAGAAATAAATTCTTATTCTTCATTGGCCGGTCGGAGATTCGAACTCGCGGCCGGCAGAGCGCTAGCTGAGAACGGAACCCACCCTCCCAACGAGGAACTAGCTTAGAGAGAGAGAGACTTAGTGAAGAATACTGTTCACTGACTGTACATAACAGCCAATCAGTAATCATGTTTTAATATTTGTGTTCTTCTAGATAAATGTTTGCCCTTTTTTAGAATACGTGTAAAATTAATTTTTAATTTAGCTTAAATTAATTTTTAATTTACCTTAAAATCCCCTAATGTACCCGACCACCATTTCGCTTGCCGTAAATAAAGCTTAACTGCCAAAGCAAATATGAAATGAGACTAAGGCTATGCTCATATCTTAAAATTGCTTATATTTTGTTAGTATAAAACAGACACTTCAAAGTTTGTAAGCGTCAGTACCATGTTTTCTGCACCAAGAAAGCAGAGATGTTTCACCGGGTGAGCCTTTTTTAGGTTTGAAACATTCACAGCATTGCCGACATACAAGTCAAGTCACGTCTTTTTCTTAGCCTTGTGAGTTCACAGAGAAGAATTATTCGTTGCCCGTGCTACGGGAATTTGGTTCTTTTAATGTTCAATTATTATTATTATTATTATTATTATTATTATTATTATTATTATTATTATTATTATTATTATTATTATTATTATTCAGTAGATGAAGCCTATTCATATGGAACAAGCCCACAGGGCCATTGACTTGAAATTCAAGCTTCCAAGGAATAAGGTGTTCATTAGGAAGAAGCAAGAGGAATAAAGGGAGATACAGAAAGAAGAGATACAAATTGTTAAAAAAGAAGAAAATAAATCAATAAATACATAATTATATAGAAATATATTAAAATGCAAGAGGAACAGTATCAGGGTAGTAATGCATTGCATTTTCGTTTGAAGTTCCGAAGTTCCAACTGCACCACATCCTCTGGGTGGCTGTTCCACAGTCCAACGGTGTGAGGAATAAAGGACCTCTGGAACTGAGAAGTTCGACAGCGAGGCACATTTCCTGCATATTGGTGCTGCTGTTCAGCGAATCTGGTTTCACACTAAAATCTTCATGGGGCAACGCTCATATTTCATACTTAATTCATTTAAAGTATATTAGTTGTGTTGTCTGTTGGCTTGATGAAAAATTAATGTGCATCAATCTTTGTCTTGCTAACAGCTAGTAATAGGGAAAGGCGCATCTTGAAAACAGCTAGTAATAGGGAAAGGCGCATCTTGAAAAGAGCTAGTAATAGGGAAAGGCACATCTCGCAAACAGCTAGTAATAGGGAAAGGCACATCTTGAAAACAGCTAGTAATAGGGAAAGGCACATCTTGAAAACAGCTAGTAATAGGGAAAGGCACATCTTGAAAACAGCTAGTAATAGGGAAAGGCGCATCTTGAAAACAGTTGTAATAGGGAAAGGTACATCTTGAAAACAGCTAGTAATAGGGAAAGGCACATCTTGCAAACAGCTAGTAATAGAGAAAGGCACATCTTGCAAACAGCTAGTAATAGGGAAAGGCACATCTTGCAAACAGCTAGTAACAGGGAAAGGCACATCTTGCAAACAGCTAGTAATAGGGAAAGGCACATCTTGCAAAAAGCTAGTAATAAGGAAAGGCACATTTTGCAGACAGCTAGTATTAGGGACAGATTCATTTAGGAAAAAGTAGGAACAGGGAAAGGCACACTCTGAAGATAACTTGTAGTAGGGAAAGACACATTTTGGGAAGAACTGGTAATAAGAAAAATCAGTAGTAGGAAGAGGAATATTTTGAACACTAGTGGTAGGGAAAGGCACATGCTGGAAACATCTACTTGGGAAAGGTGCAGTTTGGAGACACCTAATACAGGGAAAGGAGCATTTTGGAGACTGTTAGTTGCAAGGAAAGGCACATGTGGGAGACAACTATTAGGAAGGAAATTGCGCATTTTTGAATACAACTAGTAGTAAGAGGCGGTACATGTCGAAGTCGGTTAGTAGTAGGGAAAGGCACGTTTCGGAGACAACTAGTGAAGGAAGTGCACGTCTTAGAGACAACTGATAGTAAAGGAAAGGCATATTTTCGAGACATTTAACATAAGGAAATTCACATTTAGGAGGCAACTAGTAAAAGTGAAAGGGAAAATTTGGATACAACTAGTTGTTGGGAAAGCACAATTTGGAGTCAACTAGTAGTAGTGAAGGAGAGGCACATTCTGGAGACGATTAGCGGTATGGAAAGGCACATTTTAATGACGGTTAGTGGTGAGGAAAGGCAAATTTTGGAGACAAATAAGTGAAAGGCGCATTCTGGAGACGATTAGCAGTACCTGGAAAGGTACATTCGCAAACAAACAGTAGTAAAGGAAGCCACATTTAGGAGACAGCTAGACGTTCGGGAAGGCACATTTTGTGGTGTCTCGTTAACTGAACGCAGTCTTAGGCTTGAATTCTGCTGCATCTCCAGCGAGTTATTACTGATGATGAGGTGTTTTTATCTTAATTTTATATGTAAACTCACGGCAAGCATTTTCTGGCTACCAACGTCTTCTGCTATTTCCATCCGTAATGACGTCTGATTTTTTAATTTCATTTCCACGATGTTTTAAAACTCATGTGATATTCGTTTTAGAAGTGTAATGAGAAGTTATTAATCTTTTAATGACATGGGGATTAGTGTATTAAAAAACGTAGCCGTCGGAGATGTAGGTGCGTTTATGCGTGGCTTTCTTGTACTGTACGTCTTTCATTATTTGAAATAACAGCAGGTTTTATCTGTTTTTCTTACCGGTAGTGCCTTGGGGTGTCTGAGATAGAACCTATCGATAAAGATTCCCAGTGCAGTATAAACACTGAACAAAGAATCATGCCTGTAGTAATGACGTCTGCTTTATTTTCTTTCATCTAGATACTATCTTTACTTATTTAATGTTTGTCATTTCCTTCGATAAATCCACAAAACGCTGAAGCGAATTTGCATAACAGTTTCACTATCTTAGTTATGATAAGTTTTCAGATAAAAGAGGAAATACAACTCTGAAATACTCATTTTCAGAAATGCTAATACGTCAGGACTGCTACGTGGTAACCAAAAACTTAAGCCTGGGAGGAACGACAAATTTGCTGATGGGGATCGGAAGTACAAAGCACTCTGCTATACAATCGCCTTCGTTATATCTGTTCTTTGTATTTTTGACACTGAAGCTGAATGGTTGTAATGACTGAACAGCTGAAAGAAAAATGGGTAAAAATTTCCAGGGTGTTTTGCACAGCGACATACTTTAACGTTTTACCTTCATTCTGTTTAGCTGTATTATACTTTGTTATTTGTAGGGAAACCTTTGCTTTTACAAGAAGATGGAAAATATATAAAATCAATGGAAAACGAAAAACTAAACTCCCCGGTACACCCTCGTTTTACTGTTACATATGTAAATATTAAAATCAAACAGGTGGCTTCGAATAATTTACTATTGAAAGAAATGGTTTTTTTTATCTTAGATTTATCTATAGAATATTATCACATTCCGTCTTCTTCGAATTTTATTATATTCTTGTAGAAGACTAAAACGTTTAGTAAGTCTGACATCAGCGAGCGCTATTACTTCAGTCCTTTCTATTAGCTGTTCTAATTTTTTCTTCTTCTCCCTGTGCCCTCGAGCGAGCGCCCATGCCAGGAATCACCTTCCCTTAAACCTCCATGTTCGAAGGCCCAAATTTAGGTCTTCGAACGTAGCATTATGTTTCACTCAAAGTCTAAAATCACAGGTCTTCTAATTCACAAGATCCACTGCCTCGTTATATATTCAGTTCTTATTTTATTAAAGCTAGAGGAATCTCGTCTCCAGGCTAAGAACTCGGAAGGCGTCATATCCAATACTGTACTGACGAGAAAAAAGAAAAAAAAAAAGGTCCCCCCTTCAGGGAAATTTGGACCTTATCTCGTCCTTCCCCTGTGACAAGAATCGCGTGACGGGAGAGGCGGAGAGAGAGGTGCCTCCCCCGACCCCCGACACCCCACCCCCCACCCCCAATCCGGGTGTTGGGTGTCCATCTCGCAGCGTCGCGCGCTGCCACATTCACATCGGGGGTTTGCATATCGAAATTAAAATCAGAATGTGCTCATTTTCGAAGACAATGGAGGCCCTTTTCTCCAGAGGTGTTCCTCAGACTCTGAGTGAGGGACGCAGACGCACACACGCTGTGCTGTACGTCATTCAGTTTCGTCTTGTACTTGTGTTTTCTGCGTATTTCTGTTCTGAAATGGAATTGCGAAGAAAGAACTAAACCAACAGTAATGTGCTTAGTAAGAAGAAACAGGTTATTGTTACTTTTGATGTACCAGAAACAAATTTTTACTGCGTAATTTATTTACATAGATTAGAAAATTCTTTGAATAAAAGTCACGTAGAATTTCATTATATATCAAGAAGAAAAAAGGCTGGAAATCAATGACTAAAACTAGCAGTCAGTTAAGAGACCTGACAAACAAATAAATATAAAAAAACCGCGGTGTAATTTAAAAGAGGATGGATAAAAACTTACCATTATGTCATATATTTTTAGAGCCATGGGTTTACAAAAAACGAACGTACACACACACACACACACACACACACACACACACACATATATATATATATATATATATATATATATATATATATATATATATATATATATATATATATATATATATATATATATATATATATATATATATATAGTTAAGACGTGCCAAAATAGTCAAAATACTATTTTTCGATGGAAGAATATATCAATTAGTATGATTATGAACGTCACCAATTTTCAGTATAGTAAATAGAGCATAATAAATCTGATTGTCTTTCTCTTTATTCATGTAAGTTAAGTCGGAAAAAATGAAGATTGTTGAGCTTTAAAATGCAAGTTAAGTCGGAAAAAATGAAGATTGTTGATCTTTAAAATGTATAAGTACTGCGTTGTAATCTAAACCCAAAATTGGCCCATAATTCGACTTCAGTGACGTGGTTTAATGATCACTTCAAATTAAAAAAGAATAGTATAATGGTACAGAAAAGCATCAGCATTTATAATGAAAGCATGTGGAAGTGGAGGTTCAGAAGGGCATTTAATTTACTGAAGCCCTAAGCTCTCCCAATGACGTCACTGTGTCGAGAAGCCTTACATTCGCCTGCTCTTGATCATTTGATGTAGAAACTGATTATATTTGTTCCGTATCTTTTTTTTTTTTTATTTCGCATGTGAAATCGTTGATCGAAAAATTGAAAAAGCTATTTGTGTTGAGTAATCAGAGAGAGAGAGAGAGAGAGAGAGAGAGAGAGAGAGAGAGAGAGAGAGAGTATGATGAATATCCGATGAACGGTTCGGCATAGGTGGATGAGGAACTCGTCGAGGGCTTCCGTTTGTAATTATAATATGATGATATAAATTGTGACGGAGTTCTGATCGCTCACGCCTGTCATTTCTCTCTCATTCTCTCTCTCTCTCTCTCTCTCTCTCTCTATATATATATATATATATATATATATATGTATATACATGTGTATATGTATATATATAAATATATAAATATATATATATATATATATATATATACATATATATATATATATATATATATATATATATATATATATATATATATATATATATATATATATATATATATATATATATATATATATATATATATATATATAACACTGCAACAATCAGGTAGCTTAGACGCAGTGGTTTACCGAAAGAAAGAAAGAAGTCAAATCAGTAGGATTAGAGATCTTCCCTTAATGATGTTTATTTGCTGAAATACATTGTTTCGCAATCTACTTGAATCATACCGTCGTGTCAGAACACCGTAGGTACAACCGCTAAGTTGGTCTCTCTTCTGCTTTCTGGTAGTACAGTAACTTACATTAACACGAGTAGTATTTCTCTGGATACAAGCACGCACATACAGATGGTCATACAGCACTTAGTAGCACAAGCAAACCATAAAATCACTTTAAATCACTCTGTAAAGGAAAGAGAGCAACGGCGCAGATTTGAGGTAGGGGTGCAATTCTGCAAGAGTTGTTCTAGGGACACATTTGAATAGGTAACTTGACAATTTTCATATTTTTTATTGTCTTCGAAAAATCTTTAGACTCCTATTGAACTTCAAGAGATGATTGAATGAAATGACAACCAGTCACTTATTTTACTTTCCATATAACTTTATATTTGATGTTTATATGGCTATGTTCGCTGGAGGTCATTATCCAGCATAATTCCTTGAAACAACCCTTTGATAGATGCCGTTTACTCACGGATGCAACGATTATGATTTAGTTCGCATAATAGTATTAAATATATACTAAGTACGGGGATCATATTCATTCCCTGCATTCCTTTATTTATTTACAATTGAGCATTATTAATTTAGCGTTTTTAGACAAACAACCGCGATTTAGGGAGAAAAGTATTAATATGAAATAATCTGTACTTGTAACAAATATTTCCTTTTGAGTTAAATTTGCATTTACAAATGTTTTTAGGGTGTTAAATATTTCATGAACAGTTACACAATCGTTGTAGAATGTAGGAAGATAAAACCTTGGTTGCAGTGGTACTATTGAGCAGAGTGAAGGTGGTGTAACCAATGTAGCTGGTTTGGTGGGTTGTTGGTCCTCTGCTTCATGCAAACTTTCATACAACATTAGTATACTATTCTGTCTTTCTGAAGACGAACTGGTTTGTTTGCCATTACCAAAGATGACATCATCCTGGAGCAATTAAAGATTTTGAGTGATCCTCTTTTTCCATCGTCATTTCTTCCTTGAAGACTGTGCAGCATGTAATTTTGTGGTGGGTTATAACTTCCAAAACTGAAACTGGCTGTTAGCGGTAGTCTTTGTGCTGAATATCTGCATTTGTTAACAGTGACTTTTGCATTATGCAGACCTGTTACCCATTGTTGATAGTCAATCAATCAAATTGGTTGTCTCTTTCTTTCAGATTTGAATCATTAACAACAAGTGGAGCGAAATTATAAATTTTATTCTAAATTTCTAGACACAACTGGATTTGAGAATGCAGGTACACATGTCTGATGGCAAATTTGCACATGAATGAAAGAAAATATTGAGGCTGATATATTGTTACATTGGCAAAATGATACCTGACTAAGTACACTAAGAAAAATGATGCAGAAAATACCTTCTATCCACAGGAGAAACAACACGAAAAATATACGATTAAACAAGAGTTACCAGTACCAGCGAGTTACGATAAAGGGGATGTAGGAAATACCTGGTAGAACTACTCGAGGCAACTCCACGAAGATAGTACCAGAGTTAACATATTTAAGAAAAACATCACGTACAAACAGACCTAAAATACCTGACTAAACACGTTTTAAGACAACAACAAGAAAAAACATGCCCTGTCGAGCGCATCAGAGGAAAACAACACGCACAGTCCCTCACGAACCCTCACCCTGCGACTCTACCCACTCGCCCAAGGAACCCGAAAAATAGATAAAGCGAGTAAAAGCCGATAAAGAAAATAACGGAATTTTGATGCGGGTTAGGAAGTATTCATGAGCTGGGAATCCAGACGTGTCAACAGGGTATCGGTGAATTTACACATATATCAGCTAGCTTACGTATGTTCCCACTAGGGAGGATTGGGGAAGCTGCTGAGGGGCCGGGGCGAGAGAGGGACTCCACTCGCAGCTTACTTAAGATGCATCATGTAAGTAAGGTCTATGAATACTAATTACTGGAGGGATTAGACCGGAAGCTGTCTCCTGTAATACAGGTAAAATGAATTTCCCACAAGGCAGCTCAGGTTGTTGACGAAAGGGACCAATTAGAAAGTGGTGTGGAAATCCGCAGAGAGAGAGAGAGAGAGAGAGAGAGAGAGAGAGAGAGAGAGAGAGAGAGAGAGAGATTTAATTTAGTGACGGTAATTGTTCAGAAACAAAACTTCAAATTAAGGCAGAGTCACTTTTTCTTTTCTGACGAGAAAACGAGAATAGAAAGCAAGGTATATACTGCATATACACATATATATAATTCTCGAATAATACTCAGTGAGCGATATAACAGGACGCACTATAACAATGTTGGTGCTTGTATTTAAAACAAACATCAGCAATGACATTTATCGGGAGAAAGTGATTTATAAGTACAAAATCACAAATAGGCTTCCTTTAGTAATGTGCTGAACAGTTTATTTTGAGATGACGCATGGCTGTGGCATCCAGTAATCAATCTTCGAGTCATATAAAACAGACAAACAAAAGACCAAAAGGTTTTGCGCATCATAAAATCATAGGGCTACCACGACTTACAGAATAAAATTCTATTTTATTGTAATGGTTCGCTTAACAAATTTTTGGTATGTTATTATGCTTTATAGCCCACTTCAGTTTTTATTTGTTTTACAAAAGTCATACATCTTTTGAGCTTTTATTTTTTTGCACAATGTCTTTTGACGTCTAGGTATTTTTTTTATTCTTAAGTGTCTTAGTTTTACCACTAAATAATTTTACAATTGAGTAATTCAAATAGACCCTAGTGTTTTCTTCGATTTAGTAAGTCACAAGGCACTTATTTTATAGACCTCAGAATCTTGGAGTGGGCGGTTATGTTGGTGGGTAAACCTTAGGGTTTACTTGAAGTCCTTAAAAGAGGCAGCAGCGATCTATTGTGTCTGGAGTTCCACAGGGTAGTGTTCTTGTCCACTGTTATTTTTAGTGTATATAAGTGAGAAGGTTTTTGACCTGGAAAACAAGATTGTTCAGTACGTCGATGATGCAACACTAGTGGGTGTAGCAAAATCTCCACTTATGAGAAACGAAGCCGCCCTTAGTCTCAGTCGTGTCATGGAGCGGATTAGTGAATGGTGTAGGTGGGGTATGAGGGTGAAGTCCAGTAAAACGAAAACACTCTTGAATGGCAGACCTCGTACAGATTTCCCACCCCATCCTCCCCTTCAGGTGGATGGGACTTTGCTGAATGAGTCTGAAGCTTTACCGATTCTTGGTGTAACTTTTGACTCACATCTTACTTTTGACAAATATCTAATGAAAGTGTCAGAAATGCTGCTCGAAAGTTA
>NC_089763.1:53610086-53622586 GCF_040412425.1 Macrobrachium rosenbergii
AAAACGTCAAACTTCGATGAGAAACCTTGATGTTCTTGAAATGTCTTTTATTGCCAGCGTTCGGTCATCTCACAGTGACCCTCATGACATTCGTCTTTCAGCTGATTATAATGCTAAGTTCACACATTCACGTATCAAGTCACGCATGCGCACGCACAGCCAGAATTTGTGAAACTTGCACATACGCGAGAAAATAAGCCCCGCCTAACTGGATACGTGTCACGGGACGATGTGCGTGATGCATGTGTATTATAGTGCACCGCAAATGTACGCACTGCGTAAGGGTGACGTGACACTGACCGACAAGCGGCGGCGCAGGCAGAAGTAGTGCGTGGCCGAGCACGCAACACCATCGTATGTATACTGTATGTGTTACGTTCTGCGTAACTGAGTTACGCAAACGTCACGTTGGCCCCACGTACTGCGGGGGTTAAACCCCAGCTATATAAGGGCCGGCAGTTGCACATGTGAGGCTAGTCAATGCCATAATACCACAGCGTCAAGACATACTACCAACGTGCTGAAGCAACATGGACAACATAGCTGAAATGCGTCAACTTATAGCTATAGCAAGTAGGGATAGAACAGAAATGTTGCCATATGTCATTGAATATGTGCACATCATGTTATTGCTGAAGATTGCAATGATTGCTGCAAAGCACACAGAGTAGAAAAAAAGGCGGCCAAGGAGGGTGTGGGCGTGGCCGTGCCTGCAGAAAAGGATGGAGCAAGGTCATTATGACAACCTGATGGAGGAGTTGTCAACCGAAGCCCCAGACCTGTACAGAAATTTTACCCGGATTGACAAGGACCTCTTCAATGAAATTGTTGAACGGGTCACACCCTACATTCAGAAGAAAGTGACATTTTGGAGGAAACCCATTGAGCCAGGCCTACGCGTTGCTATCACCCTATGCTTCCTTGCTACAGGTGATTCATACAAGAGTCTGCAATATTCGTTTCGAGTAGCCCACAACACCATTAGTCACATCGTACCAGAGACCTGCAGGGCCATTGTTGCTGCCTTTGGGGATGAAGAACTGCAGGTGCCACAAACACCTGAAGCGTGGCAGGAGGTTGCACAGGGTTTTGAGGAACGGTGGAACTTCCCACACTTAACTGGAGCTATAGATGGGAAATACATTAGGCTCCGTAACCCTCCCAAGGGCGGTACGCATTACTTCAACTACAAGGAGTTCTACTCCATGGTATTACTTGCAGTTGCTGATGCTTCATACAAGTTCCTATACGTCGACGTGGGTGCCATTGGGTCAGAGTCAGACGTTGGTGTATTTGCCCAGACCCGACTGGCAGAAATGCTGTTGCAAGAGGAAGCAAATCTTCCCCAACCGGATGCCCTGCCAGGTCAACCTAATGGATCTCTTGTGCCCTACTTCCTAGTTGGCGATGATGCCTTCCCCCTGAGGAATTACCTTATGAAGCCCTACCCCGAAAGAGGACTTAGCAAGGAGGAACGGATTTACAACTACAGGTTAAGTAGGGCACGCAGGACGGTGGAGAACGCCTTTGGGATTCTGGCAAATAGATTCCGAGTATTCCACACTGCAATATGCTTGAAGTCTGACCATACAGAGACATTAGTGATGTCCGCATGTGTTCTGCACAATATGATCATAAGAAGAAATGCACGAAGACAAGAAGGAGATCAGGAGCAGGTGGAGGAGTGACCCGTCCTTAGGAGCAGCTCTTCCAACTGTGACCGGCAACACTGCAACGAGGGATGCAAAGGAACAGCGTAACATGCTGAAGGAATACTTATCATATTCTGATATGATAATTCTATCATTTTTGAAAGTACCTTCTCTTAACATTGTTTCTATTCTGATATGATAATTCTATCATTTTTGAAAGTACCTTCTCTTAACATTGTTTCTATTCTGATGTGATAATTCTATGTTCTTGAAAATACCTGCTCTTAGCATTTACATTGTTGATATTCTGATATGAAAATTCTATCTTTTGAAACTACCTTCTCCCCGATATTTGTGACGTTTTATATGACTTGCTAATATTTGGTCTGTTGTCATTTTGCTTCTGTGCACATATGTTACATAAAGTATTTTGAACTTATTTCAAAGTCAGTAATGTATACTGAAATGTTAGTGTATTCAGGTTCATTTTGCCTTCTTTATTTGTGTACTTGTATTTTAGCTACTTCATTGAATACATGATATTTGAGCAGAGGATAGAGCTAGACATGATATTGCAAAAGATATTTATTTAATATAAAATACAAACATACATATAAATATAAGCATAAGTAAATACAATAAATAAGTTAATTTTGTAAATTATTTAAAAAGGTGGTGTCAATCGACAGGTTGCTTAGTTCCTTTGGTGTCGATGTCACCAACTGTGCAGCGAGTGCCCGCTGTTGCTGCGATGCCGACAGGCTGGCAGGAACTGCAGGTGCCTGACACTCTGCTGTCACTGCCTTGGTGTGGGTCATCATGGCCCTCGACAGCACCGTGAAGCCCTCTTTGGTGGCACGGATGTACCTCTGAATGGCACCGAGCACCTCCATTTTCAGTTGCAGACTCAGCTGCTCTGACACCTGCGTGCACTTGTCCTCGACCTCTTGAAAAAACTTCCTCCAGTAGAGGACGCGGGGGTTACGAGGAGCTGGCTGCACATTGGTCAGCATATCGTCCCGGTGGGCCTGTGCCTTCGTGAAGGCGACGTCGAACAGCTCGGAAACTTGGTTTTTCCGAGCCTTGGTGCTCGCTGGATCAACTGGAGAGGGCGAGGGCGTCGGTGTCGGGGCAGGAGAAGAAACAGGAGCAGCAGGCATGTCCAGAGCTTGGGCAGGGAGGGCAGTAGCAGCAGCACAGGCAGCCTGTAAAAAGAGGAGGAACATATATGAGAAAATGGTATAAAATGTACATTGAATGCATGGAAACTATGTAATAACATTATATTCAGTAATAATTATGCATGGAAACACTTTAAAAAACAAACATACCATCGGAAGTCCCAACACCTTTGGCTTCCTTTGACGCACAATGTGTGGCTTCAGGAAGTGGAAAATGTTGAGAATCCATTTCTCCCGGTCCGTCAGCCGTCTGCCCGTCCCTTGGCCACTCTTCTCTGCCGTGAGCCGCCCAAAACGACTCCTGAGGGACGTAAACCACGTCCTCAGTTCACAGCCGCTCACGGGAGGAACAAGTGACTGGCCCTTCTCTTCGAAGGCCCTCCACACCTTGTCCTTGTCCTTGTCGGCTGTGAGGCCCTTGTTATAAATAAACTAGGCCTCGGTCTCCAGCCACTCGCCAACGAGCCTCTCGTTTTCCTCCGAGAGGATCACTGACGGGTTTTTCTTCCGTCCCTGACCTGTAGGGCCATCTAGGCCATCTCCTTCAGGAGTGCCTTCGGTGTCGTCGTCGGCATCCCCCTCATGGGCGTTGTCGTCAGTGGCGGCGGCGGGGTCGCTCTCGTAGATGAGGGCAAGGTCCTCTTCCTCCTCCTCTAGCTCGCTGTCTGTCACGAGCTCGTCGGCCTCAAGCTGCAGCACCACAGCATCGCTGCCTGAAGGGGGACCATCAGCTTCAGAAGGCTTTATGTAAGGGTAACTCCAGCTGCCAGGGCTCCTGGAGTTCTCAGGGCCCCTTTCCTGGTCCTCTTCAGCATGGGTCCTTTGGGCATCTTGGCTGCAGTGGACGACGAAGACGGAGGCGCTGACGGAGAGAGCAACAAGATGCTGGCTGGAGAAGCACTGACCTGGAAGCGGTCCGCCTGTCCCTTTTATCCCAGGTCAAAGCGTTGTCACATCTCCGCGGTTGCGGGCGATGCGGCAGCGTTACCACGTCTACTCCCATGCCATGCTGACAGACACGTGGTGCCCTGGGGCAGCGTGGGCCCCCAGGTAAGGGTGTGGCAGCTGTGCGGTCAACCCGCGGCTGGCGCCATGCTGTGCGGGTTGGGCCATGCTACCTGACAGCTGATCTGGCCACCCACGCAGGGTTTTGAGCAGGTCGAAAGGTTCGTGCCCCCGGCGCACGCCCAGGTGGTCCGTAACAGTCGCGCCGCATGCTGCCGCACTTACACAGTACTTACGGTACATTTACGTTGTATTTGCTTACACAGTACTTACGGTACATTTACGTTGTATTTGCGTTGTGTTTACGTACTTTCTGGCTCCGCCCCGTTCGTGGCCGTGTGTGGGCATGCGTTCCTTGATACGTGAATGTGTGAACATAGCATTAACTACACTGAAGATTAATCAGCTGAAGGCGATTGTCACGAGGGTCACTGCGAAATGACCGAACGCTGGCGATAAAAGACAGTTCAAGAACATCAAGGTTTCTCATCGAAGTTTGACGTTTTAAACATAAGCAAATTGTAGGAGCCATTGACAGAGTTTGGCTAAAAAAATAACTTGCTAAACAAATCATTCTATGTATTTGTTAACATCTAGACTTCTCAGGTACTACTTTTTACAATGTGTAGTTACTACACATTGTAAAAAGTAGCCGTGGGGTTACAAATCAGTTATGTTTGCCATATCCTCTCCCGAATGAAGTTGACTTTTATGTACGAGTATTACTGTACATTCAGCTTCACACCACTCGAACTTCACGTAAGGTTTAAATTGTTGCGAATCTGATCCGACGTGGTTTTGGAAAATTTGGGATCACGCCCAAAGGGGATTTGCTAATGCTATGTCAAATTGTTTACCCATTTCGGCCTTTTAGAGCTCGGTTTTAATAATAGCTCGTTGCTCATTTTTAGTTAATCTTTAAGATAAACTAATACTCTGAATTACCCATTGTTAATTACTTTACTTGTTATAAAAAAATGTCAAAAGATGCCTTCAGGCTTGGCAAATGCGCCCGTGGCTTCTTCGTAAGTGAAACTGTCAAATGATAAAAATCCTTAACTGAGTGAGTTCTTTTAAACGGTGCCGTACTCTGCAAGGGAATGAAAGGCTATTTTCAGTTTTGTGCTTAACAATCATTAAAAATCAACAATTTCATCACGAGAGGTTGTCCTAGATCTGTTCTTTCATTTTAACGTACACGTTTAAGGAAACTATTTGAAGCTAATACTGATATGTTTCATAATGCGTTCACGGTTACTTCCGTGTACAAGATAACCTTAATCTAATATCCTGTTATTTTTGTTATTTTTGCACGTTCAGCACATGACACAGATATGAAACCTTCCCTGTAAATCAGATTACAAACATTTATTCATGTTTTTTCACTTTTGCAAAAAAAAAGGACAATAATAATGCCAAATCTGGAAAAATTCTTCTTATTTAAGAACTTTACAGGAATTTCAACGTACATTTTAGGTAATTATTTTGAATCACATGAAATTATGCCATCTTCTAAGTGGTTAACCACCGCGGTTCGTGTTCTTCGGTTAAAGAAATTCACGCAATGAGCCCGCGATAACGTTACATTTGTCAATACTATTTTCGAGAACTTTCAGCTGCCAAGTAAGAGCGGATTGTAGAGCAACGAGCAAATTTTTGAATGTTTAAGAAAGTTTGAGGAAAAATCGGTTAATTACCGATTTTTCAAATATGGAGCAGAATTGTTGATTTTCATCCCACTGCGTCGAGTGCATGATATTCACAACAGGTACACCATCATCCTGAAGGTCCAATTCGCTCGAAATTATGTGAAAGGGACAAGAGAACCAATTTTTCTCTCTTAAACCGACTAGAAAATAACGGGGTAAGACTGCAAGAGGAGTTCGACCGAAAGCTGCAATTTCCACGTGGCTCACATTGACAGCCTTTCTGTCCATTATCGTAAACCTCATCCTTCATTCGTAATGTTTCAAGTTCTTCGAAGCTTTCCTCTCAGTCGTAATTCAATATCAGTGGTTCTGGTTAATGACAATGGCCCAGGGCTCGCTTCATTAAGCCAGCGTTTCTGTCTCATTTCCGGCCGAAGTCATCTCAAGTCTAACCATCTCTTCCTTCACGTGGGCGATGTTCGCGAAATAAGTGGGATTCCGCCTCGAGATTGAAGCGGCAGATCCTCTCCGCGGTCTGCAGTGCGCTCTTGCTGTCAGGAGGTCGCATGTGACTTTAGGCCATGTAGAGACAAAACATTATTGTCACTGGTTTACAGACTAAGTGTGATAAAAAATTGTCTGTTCAGGCTCTTTCATTTAAGTAACTTGTCATCAGCATAAAATCGTATGAAAATTTTAAGTTTCCGAAAAGAAATTAACGCTTGATGAAGACAGTCTGTTTTAAGAACTCCATATGAATAATTTTCCATAGAAAAAGTTATGTTCTTACACATGTTCGGTCGTACCGCGTCCCACTTCGCCAGATTCTTCATGAATGGAAGTCTGAAGCAGCTGCTGATGTGAGCCTGCAGTAAAATTATGCACTGATTTCCTTTCAATGGTACCTGTTTTCTAAACAGTAGTGTCTCACCAAAAATGTATAGTTATGGGCTGCATCTACCACGAATTTATATGGAAACTTTGACTAGCATTATAGTAAAGCAAATAGAGCTTAACCTCTCTCTCTCCCTCTCTCTCTCTCTCTCTCTCTCTCTCTCTCTCTCTCTCTCTCTCTCTCTCTCACTCACACCTAGAATATTTTACCATAGAACTTTAGGGTTTCGGAGGAGATAAAGACTGGCGTAGAATTTTCTAAAACTCACAGCTAATTTCGAACATTTGGAACATGAGGGGATCCATTTAAAGAATCATATTCATTTGCCGAACGAGTGATAAAAGAAACTCGTAGTGTGGTAAACATCTAGAGATAACCTTAGCCAACGGCTACAACAAATAAAATGTCATCATTTTGTTCCTTTATTTTGGAAAACGTAACATCTTAAATCTTGTTGTTATTAATACTGTCATTGTCGTTATTATTATTATTCCATGTTGCTGTCATTATCTTTTGTACTAACACCATTGCCTTGCTGCTGACCCATAGATCTTTAACGATCTTTGTTCATTAAGCAGTTTTGATAACCGTCTAGACCAAAGACCTGCAGGGAATTTCTTTAAAATTGACAGTCTGTTCTCCTGTAGGCAGGAGACTCTCTGAGAGAGCTTGCGGTAAGAGAAGAGCTATCCCCTTATTTCCCACAGACATGATTTTATACAAAAATTGATACCTGTTTATAATCTTGACTTTTGATATCTAAAGGTCGAACTTGGCATATTCTATTTTCGGGGATTGTTATAAATTACGAGCTTGACGGCACGCGTTATGTCACCCCTATCCTCAGTTCCTCATTGGACGAGTGGGTATCGTTCTCAGCTAGCACTCCTCTGTTCCCATGTTCGATTCTCCGACCGGCCAATGAAGAATTAGAAGAATTTATTTCTGGTGATAGAAATTCATTTCTCGTTATAATGTGGTTCGGATTCCACAATAAGCTGTAGGTCCCATTACTAGGTAACCAATTGGTTCTTAGCCACTTAATACAAATCTAAAATCCTTCAGGCCAGCCCTAGGAGAGCTGTTAATCAGCTCAATGGTCTGGTTAAACTAAGGTATACTTTACTTTTTTTTCGTTCCTATCTTCCCGATCCCCTACCTATCCCCGCCCCCACCCGGGGCGGACAAACAGGTTTGCAGGAGGAAGGTGGATGTCTCCCCTACCCCTCCGTTCCCCTACCTACTCCGCCCCCACATTGGGGCAGACAAACCGGTTTTCAAGAAGAGATTGGCTGTGTCATATCTCCCCTACTGTCACCCGGGGGAGGACAAACAAGATCCACTCGGATTTTATTATCATAGATGGATAGATTATTAAGATATGGGGACACAATTATACGACAAGCATTGAAACATTTATACTACCGGAAATCTAAGATTTAGCCTTCGACTTTAAGGGTCCAGCTTGGTAAATATATTCATTAGGGATATTACCATCTTTTGGATACTAAATGAAAAATGATACCATGAACAAATACCCGGATAAGACTCATTAAAACTGCCTAAATTAAGCAACCTTGAACTCTGACCGTTAACCTTGAACCTTTGAATGCTGTCTCCGGGAAGTTGATAATTTTACGTAAGCCACCCAATGAATGTTTGAGACAAGTTTCAGAAAATTATGCCAACTCGCTCTTGAGAGCTCTAGCTCAGAAACCCACAAACATAAACATAAAAATAAACATACACACGCACACACACACACACACACACACGCAAGAACAGTCCAATAGACACAGCAATCACCTCACAAATCTATGGAGTAAGTATTCATAAGGGAAACAATTTCAGTTTGACTTAGAGCCCAAGGTATAGGAAATATAGAAAATAAATGTGCATACGCACGAGCAATATATGCTATTCATACACCGAGGTGATGCAAAATAAACGTACATACATATTTGAAATGTAGCCTATGCTATGCATTCGCATTAGACCCAAAACAAACATTTGCATACAATTTGTTCTATTCCAGAAGCAGACATATAATAACTATGTGCCAGTTTGTGTTTTACATAACAGAGGCCTAGTCAGAGCACTAATTGCCAAAATGCTAATTGCCTTCATCGACCAGCGTGAAGCTGGTCAGTTACTTTAAGGCGCAAAGAAGAACGAACGGAACGAGGAAACTGACCCCACCGACATTTAGATGAATGCATTTTGCACTGCATTTCGGCTGCGTCTCACACGATTATGTATATATATATATAAACATATATAGTTACATATATATATATATGTATATATATATACATATGCATATATATATGTATGTATGTATATATATATATATATATATATATATATATATATATATATATATATATATATATATATATATATATATATATATATATATATATATATATTCTAAGTCATTTAATAGCTTGTGATAATAAATACAGCTGGGGCCACAGAAAAAAATAAGGTAAAAACGTGCTTTGAAATATGTTGAAGTAATACGAAAGCGCTTGTCACATCCTCCTTTTGTTTATCATGTAACCTCAGCTGTACAAACACATACATAAATACATATTCATTATATATACAGTATATATACATATATACTGTATATATATATATATATATATATATATATATATATATATATATATATTTAATCCAATATATTTGGAATTTCATAACTTCAATAACAGTCCCGGTAAGTGATAAACAATTGTGTGACCTAAAAGTCGGTTCGCTTTTTTAAGAGACATTTTCCTACCAGAGACATCACTCTTGCACAAGATCTCCTGATTTTTTTTTTCATAGTTTTAAAAAGAATTGTATACCTAGAAATAACATTTTGTGTGTTCTTGGGGAATTCAGAATCCTGTTGCTGACGGTGAAGCAGTTTAGCGCAGAACAATGGCTCCAGAAATGTTGGAGATTTTACTAATCCAGTGGTTAAAAGCTAATGGTGAATTTGTATTTTTTCATCTCGAGAAATGAGATACTAATAGCCTGACAATTTTGGAATTTTGCAAGTGATAATCTTTTAACGAAGTCTTCCTATAATGACACTTGTTTAGGATCGAAATAAAGTAGTCATTTATACCAAATTAGGGAGATTACTGTTAAGATGCAGGACGTAACTTAAAAATGAACTGCCCCTTTTTGTAGCGATTTTCTGGAAGTCCGGACATTATTTTTTTATGGAGCAAGCGTGTCCTGGAAACTTCATTACCATTACTTTGTTATCAGAATGGAATGGTAAGGTAAATCCTCCTTGAAAATTCCGGGAAATGATACGAAGCACCAGTTGACTGGGATAACGGTACTTATCATATTTCGATAAATTGGGAACCCTGGGTCCCGCGGCAGATGTCGAAAGCGCTTTGCATATCTCAATGTTTCTCTTTGAAGATGAATATCATATTATTGATATTTATCTTATCACCACCATTTTTCTTATTATAACTTTCCTCCATGAATGTGATGCTGTATTAACAGAAACATAAGCGGAAATAAAGGCAGGAATTGCGCCAAATGACGTCATAAACTGGTACATAAAGAAACCGCGAAGGCAGATTAGGCAGTATGAATTTGACAGATCTCTCTGAGTTCTATACACCTATTCGCAGCCCCATCGCGCCCAGCAACAAGGCTTATCGTACAGCGGGCAATTTGTCAGCACGAACCATTAGTGGGTGTTCATTATGGAAGTTTGTTCAGCGTCGTAGATTTTCAGGCAGGGAAGTTGAGAGAGAGAGAGAGAGAGAGAGAGAGAGAGAGAGAGAGAGAGAGAGAGAGAGAAGAGAGAGAGAAGACCTAATGGATTTACAAAATCATTCGCAGGGGTGTACTTTTTGCAATTATTGCTGCAATAAACTTTTGGTACTTAACGTATATTTCTATTTTATCATATTCCATAACAGCAAATAGGCACTTAGCCGAAAAATTTTCCCCGCGATAAACATCAATTACAAAAATGATTTTCCATATTGTCAACAATCAGTGATGTCGACAACCAATTCTGCTTTGTAAATTAGTGGTTATCACACTGAAAACATTAATATGCTATTTCCATTAAAATTATTAATAGGCATTTATTTTCGCAATGAACTATTTCCCCGTACGTTTGTAAATTTTCTTGTTTAGCTGGCTCGTCAGAGCCGCGGTTTTATTTTGGGAGTAAAGTTAATTATTGACATTTTCCAAATATATTTTCAGTATATTCGGGAAGCATTGAACCCAAACAGATATTATCTATTTACATCCAGGAATCACTCAACTTGAACAAATAATGTACATGATGTACGTAATTTGAATATAATAAATATGATGCTATTGCAGCGTTGTTCAAATTTTGCCGTCATTTTTGACTGCATGGGTCCACTAGTATCACTGCAATACCGGAAGTCTGGGTACTTGCATTCGACAGCAAATCAGAAACAGTATTTCCAGATCTGTCAAAAGGCAAATATTGAATATTATTTTGAGCTTCACAAATGAGGAAGGATCATGAAGATTACGAATGGATACCTGCAAATATATTTATTGCTACTTTTCACATATTTCTGCCGTTTGATGAATGTGTTTATTGATTTAGACAACAATATAAAAATAATAATAATAGAGGAAAATTTTAGGGCTCCTTGAACAGTTATGCTATTATCATTAAATTTTGTATTTGCTCGAGAGGGCTGAGAAAATGGTAAAATTGCAATGAAATCTACCAAGGGTTTCACAGAATAAACTCAGCTCAAAGCACATTCTGACAAACATTTGGGAGAAATCAATTAATTCGCTTTAGGTGGACAGTAGTGAAGTAATTTTTATTTTTATCTATTGTCAGTGGCGCTTTGGAACTTTCGTTCCCCAGTCACAGATGTAATGCATTTCAGATTTCGATTCTCTAGACTCCGTAGTTATTCGAGATCCAAATTCGAGAAAAATAATGGTTTGTTATATGAGTAGTAATACTGTTACTTCGAAAATTTTAGAGTTTTAACAGCAACAATGATTGGAGAAAAAGCTCTCTAGAATAGGTTGTCCAATATGTTTTCCAACTACTTGATCACTAAGACAAGCTACAACTCTATTTGCCGCCACATGATAATAGATGATACTAGAAAACGATAATGTGTGCATGCTGTGTTATCAAATCTCTGTTATAATTGTACCTTCATCATTACAACCCATTTCATTACAAATAGTTTTCACTGAATTTAGGTCTAGAATAGCTGATAAAATTTCGAAGTCAGAGCATCAAAATTTGAAACGCAACAGGATTGTGATTGGGGAACCAAAGTTCCACAGATCTACTGATGTCACTGCGGCGATCCCTGCATAGGAACAAGAATAAATAAATAAATAAATAAATAAATAAATAAATAAATAAATAAATAAATAAATAAATAAATAAACTACACCTGTGTCCAGCCAAATTTTTGTGCCTGGGGTTAGGTTTATTTGTCGACCCCTTTATTTTCTTTGCTCGCCTGAAGAGAGGCAAATGATAAAATTATAATGGCTTCAGGATCTCTAAAAAGTTATATCTTAATTATTATTATTATTATTATTATTATTATTATTATTATTATTATTATTATTATTATTATTATTATTATTATTATTATTAGTGCCGAAATACAAAAACGGAAGGAGTATTTTAATCATAACAAATATATCTGTATTAGTAAACAAAAGAGAATTTTCATTCTTATTCGCCATCAAATTACTGAGTTATCATAGTTCAAAAGAATATTTGTAATTTGCCGATTTTGGAAAGAAAGATTTTTGAATATGCACATAAATCGTGTACCCATAGCATCAGCAACGAAGGTATTATCCCTTGTTACACGATGGTAAACTAAAATAGCAATAGATATTATATTATTGGAAAAGGCTATTTTTCGAAGTTTAGTATGGTGCAAATATATTAGATATCCACATTGCTATATTTTTGGAGAATATTTTTGTTTACAGGAGAGTATGGAAATTTTCTGTTTCTGTTAAGATTAGCGAGGAATTTGGGCTTATTCTCTCTCTCTCTCTCTCTCTCTCTCTCTCTCTCTCTCTCTCTCTCTCTCTCTCTCTCTCTCTCTCTCTCTCA
>NC_089763.1:53627586-53642586 GCF_040412425.1 Macrobrachium rosenbergii
GAAAATGATATTTAAATTTAGCTTGGAGACGTATTTGTTAAGAAAACTGAAAATAATTTTAAATTCACTTTGTATGTGAAAAGCTTTTAGACATTCGCATCAGACGGGAAGAGTTATTACGACAGATAAATAAGAGAACGAAGGCAAATGGCGATGAAGTATGACGGCAATTATATCCAGAGGAAATTAATTTTCATTATGAGAATGGGGAAAAAATCATGTTTTTGAGTGAGTCTGTTGAGAGCTTCATGAATAATTGATATCAACAAAATTAATAAAAAAGGATAATTGTAATAGCAACACTATTACCCCTCGTGCTAAAAACATAGAGATTAAAGATGCATATATTCAACCAACGCGGTACGCTCCAAACCCTTCGCCATATACCATCGGAACTTAGAACACGACACTGATGAAATTCTAAACAGAATAGATGCAAATAAGATACTGCTTATCTTTTGACCAACCTTCACATTTTACTAATATCATCTCAGTCTAGTGTATGCTAGAGTTAATATAGGAAAGAGAAATTATATATCACAGCGCATATGAATGCTAGCGTAGATTAACTAGAAGTTGTGTTAGCGCTTCCCTCCAAAATTGACATCTTGACTCGCAGCTGCTGTAAGGTCTATCTCCTTGAAATCACGGCGAATGGCACTATAGTTCAGAAAGAACGTTACGTGCTTGGCTGACCAACCATTCAACACCAGCTTAACGTGAAGGGGAATAATTATTACTCTAGTCTACAGCAGGTAGTACTGTACGTCTGCTCTTACCAGCGCCTTTTGTGGACGACATTTCAACAATAATACTGAGAATGTTTCGAATCTGTTTATCATGGGAGTCAAAGTACTATTTTCCGCACGCAATCTTTTCTTAGTTGATTTATTCAAGTTTACAGCCTTAAGAAAACTATAACACCCAAATAAACGGTTTCTTGTACGGTAGCAGTTTTTATGTGCATCTGTAATATTCTCAAGGAAGAAAATCGTATGAGAATAATAGCCTTCAGAAATCACGCTAGTCTGTGAGAATAAAACGTATTTTAAGTATAGTCAAAACCATTGTTATTGTCAGCGTTATTATCATTATTGTTATCATTATGGCTATCATTATCAATCATATCATCAATTGATATCTACTTCCAAAAAACAGCTTAGAATTTAAACAAAAGTGAACAAATGATTCTCAATTTTGCGAACAGAAATGATCAAGATTCAATGTCAGTTACCTTAGGACCACGAAAATACGCGAAGATGGACTATTGTGATTTGAGATGACTTGATAATTTGGCAAGAATAGTCCGAGGAAGTAGACTAAGGAAAAAGGCGCGTAATTAAGAGGCCTTTAGCAGGTAAAGGAGAGGCAGACTTGCGATAGACCAGCTTGGTGACGTAACAAAAGTGTCAGGATGCGTCGCTGTTTAAAGTAAGACATGTCTTAGGCTCTTCGGCAACTTACTGCACACACATCACGTATTCAACGACTTATGGTAGTCCTAACCAGTGCCCCATAACGATTGTCCAGCACTGAACGAGGAATTGTTCAACACTTATGGCCGTTGACCTTTTTGAAACTGTTTGTGATACGCTTGCGACAAGTTTTCGATGTGTGTTTGCATGGTTTACTTTAGTGTGGATGCACCCTTAGAATGAAAGATCTCCCGCATTGAGAGGGCTCATCATCGTACCCCGGCATGCTTCACTGCACATAGGTGTATGAGGCGGCTACTGCAATTCGCACCAGTCAACGTTGATTATGTCAGTAATTGTGTCTCCTGTCTTTGAGACCACTCCATCAGGGACACGATTTGATTCTGAAGAGAAATTAACAGCATTTTTTTTATTACTTATAAAGTTTCAAGGGATTTTGAATGACAACTATGAGCTATAATTCAATTTCATTCACAATATTAATGCTCTTGAGAGAAGCTTTCACTCGTAAAATGCTTCAGATATTATTCAGCGACTCCAAACCCTGAAAGGAAAAAGTATTTTCTAAAGACGATTTTTTATTGTGAAAGTTGTGTCAAACCTTTCACTGATTTCCACCTGATATACAATAACATCAAAAGGGTCTTGCCCAGCCTAATAGCTGTTTCAGTTTTTATGGATACTTTACAAAAAAATTAAGAATGATGTCTATAAGAACCCATGTGTCTACTGCAACTCACGTAATTACGAGCAAAAATTTTCATATAAAAAATAGTCAATCTATAATTATTAGTCTAGAAACCTAAAAACTAATAAAACAAAACACAAGAGCAACTAATATAAAGTAGCGATATTCATTTATTCTTTCCACAGCTGTGTATGGTCACTATACCTTTACTTTTCAGCCGAAAAGTTAAAGTTTAAAGCATTTTGTTTCCCAATAAAAAAAAAATCTTCAGAAAATATTAAAGGACGTGAGTAAAGCTACACAGAATTTGAAGAATTTTATTGTACGTTTTAACAAACTAAAAAATTCGCTTCAAGTAAAATCAAAGATAAATACAACATTCAGTTTTAATCCGGGGAGTTATGCAAGTTATAGGCTGAAAGATACGAGCAAGTTGGTGAGGTAATTCAACAAATTTTTAAATTAATGAAATATAATAATTCACGGAATGTATTTCTTCGGTTCACCTCCTGCATTTAGAAGGAACTGAATTAATATGCTTTTGATATTCATGCGTGTAATTAAAGTGATCTCTACGTGTCAGCACCAGTGTGTAGTTTTTCATGATGAATTATTGTCGTTGTTAATCTTCACCTTTATGTTTCGAAAGCTTTGCTTGAAAAGCAAATCTTCTCAGATTTCGAGCTTTTAAGAGCAGACCGCCATTGTTTTTCAGCATCCCTGTCAAGTTATTCCATTGGGAGAATCACTGCTGGTGATAATTCCCTGGAATTATAAATTCTGGCGATAAAATATTAAAGTCTACCCCACCATCACACGAAATACTAGGCTGACTCCTGAATCGGCTCCAATTACAGTCAATAACGGTGGTTTCCTATAAAAGCTTTACTCTTTCAATCATCTGAAGGAATCTGGTAATCCAAGCTAACTTCGTCATGGTGGGCAAATCAGGATAACCCAGTTAAATCCGGTTCCGCTTGTGATTTTGCATGCAAGACATCTCAGCCTCTGCAGGAGCGTGATTGCTAGGGGAGATACAGTTGCCTTGTGGTCATCTTTTATCCAGTCTTAAAGTGTGAGGCTTTCGGTTTGTTTAAATAATCAAACTGATAAAGTATATCCCAAGGTCAATTTTTTTATGAGGTATTCAGTTGCTACCTCAATCAATTTCTTAAAAAATTTAGGCTGGTGAGCCAAGCAAGGGTGATGGAACTCACTCGAGTCAACTCTTTTCATGGGTAAAGATTTATGCTACATTCTTGATAAAGAAAGGAGAAACTGAGTAGAAATCCAAGACATCTGCCAAGCTCTCTGGACAAAACAAAAACTCCTGGATGTAATGTTAGGCAGTCAGAGACATCTGTTAAAGGATTAATACAGAGCTGTAATAACGTAATTGTAGAAGTGATTGGATTTGAATCACCTCAAGGTCTTTACTGGATAAGATCTTGATTTTGCTGTTGAGCAATTAAAGCTAATTACTACATTTATTCAGTGCTAACGCATGCGCCACAGAAATAACTAAGAAGCACTCTGAAAGCGAATGCCTCAGTGAATGCTAACCCTAATCCCTTTTGTATTTAGTTTTATCATTCTGATCCAGTTAGTTTTCAGTTCGTCTGGAAGACCGCGTAACCTCGTCGAACTTCGATGGCAGGAATAATGGTTAAAATTTGGCTTGAAATTTGGTTTTGACACAATTGAATTACATTCTATTCATAACGTTTTGCGACAGCTCGTATGCAGACAGACAGTCTGGCTTATATTAAATAAAACATACCCAAGTCCCAGCGTCATAAAAAGATGAATGAAGCAAACTATTAATTCAATAACTGTCCTATACTATACCACTAAAGTAAACTGGAATAGTCAGATGATAAATATCTATAATTTAGGCTCACAAAGTAGTTTCCATAGCGTAGTATTGTAGACACGGATAGGAGGATGATTTTTAAGGAAAATCCTATACTGCCAATAATAGTAAATGAAAGCCTTCAGGGCTTTACAGTGATCATGAAATCGTATGTACAGTGCAAGAGAATACTTCAGAATGGTGAATCTTAAACTGATTATTTAGGCGAACGTTTACCCGTTTATATCGTGCACTACTCCTGATTTTTATAACTATGACGAGGTCTTTCTTTCCTCTTCTTCTTCTTCTGTTAAGCTACTGGCAGAGAGCCAAATCTGGACACACATGAGCAGCTTCAGTACATCCACGCAACGTATTATGGCTATATTCGCAGAATGCGAAGCCAAATGTTCTTAACGTCTTGGTAGGACGGCTAGATATTTAGCATTCACCACCTAGCTCTCTCTTGGGCCATTCACTTACAGTGATTGCTGCAGCAAATTCGATAAACTGAAGGTGCTTACGGATGATCAGTGACCTGTGACGCGTTCCAGTGAAGAAAAGCCATCTGCTTTATTGTCTTCTGAGAACTTTCTGTTCCTTTCCGCTCTCATTCTTCTTATCTTATGATTTTTGTATTGTCACGTTCCTTTTCCTTCAGAGCTGTGTATAATGAAGTATTTTGGACCACTTATCAAGAATGCGAATAGCAAACTGCAATATAGTGTCACAGCATTAATGGGAGATTCGACTCTCATGGGTGAGAAGAGGTTCCAGGGAACTTGAGACTTTGCTCTTTTGTTTTGCGTAACCTGAAATTTTAATCTCTTCACACACTAAGACAAACTTCACTAATATGGTTGAATCTTCAACCAGAAGCAGAACCCAATAATATAGCTCTCAACACGTGCCCATAAAGACCTATATATGAAATTTTGTATAACGGTCCGCTTTGTCACAGCAAACGTTATTAAGGCCGAGGTTATAACCAGGTCGGAAGGTTACATTTGCTAACTTATTATTTTTATTTCCACGTTGACCGATTGGTATTCTAGCATTCCGCCGTACGCATAATGTGTACTAACGGGATTTGATATAGAAAAATGCACTGCAAGGTTAATCAGAGAAATAAAACGAGGGACACAACATTGCATAGTGGGTTGATCGTGAACAAATAGGTTTTATCACTTCTTCTTATACGACTGCATCAAGATGGAATGTTCAGATCAACGCGATGACATTGCGCAATAAAACTTGGGGAGAGGTCATCTGTCGTCCCCTCTTTTCAATTATGTTTGACTGAGGCGAATGGAGCATCTGCAGCGCTACTGTGACCGCTGTTCAAGCTCATTGCCCCATTTTGCGGCGTTATTGAGCAGGGAGGTGATCATATAGGCCTACCTAGGGAACAAAAATTTTGGGAGCTATCACAACGTTTGTTACATGGCGTTCCACAATCTTGGGTTTGAGTTCCCGTGTTTTATGATACACTCAAACACATTTTTCCTTATCTATTTATTTGTAAGATTAATTCATATATTTATGACTAAATAGATTTATTCGGTAGTATTAATTTTTATTGGTTATCAGTTATATATAAGAGTATAAATTTGTTATTATCATTAATTAAATATAAACAAGTCTTCTTTTTTTCCTTTTATTCTGTTCTACCATTTTCTTCACTTGAACAATCCGATTTGTGACGCTTGTTGTGAAAAGTCATTGTCCTTTGACTTGTTAATAAAAAATTCTTTACAATAAAACGCAATGCGTAATCATATTTCTCATATTATTTTGTGTAAAAAGGATAACGTGCAGGTGCTAAAACCACACGTTTAGAATTTAACCTGCTGTCCTGACAGGCGGCAGTCTCTCTTACCACAGGACCCTGGAAAAGGTACGTGACGTTAGTAATGTCGGGGATTGCCATCCCGACCATCTCATGTATTACCGGCATTTTTGATGGTATGGTACATTAATAAAAATATTAATAATGGTGATTAATTTTGGGCAATTGTTTTGGAAGTCCTGTTCCTTCCCCCTTCCATATCCATCCTATCCGTTGCCTCTCAACTTCCCTCTAAATAAAAAAAGAAGAAGAAAAAGAGGAGAAATAAAGAGTTGGACGTGATCCGAACATGTTCCAAACAGGGACGAAATGAAAAATATCAGGTCGTTGGAATATAATGGGAGTGTCAAATCCAGTGGCCACCATGGTGCAATTAATCATGACGGCATGGTGACACAGCCATCATTTCCCTTCTGCTTCCTAATGAAGAATGAGAGAGAGAGAGAGAGAGAGAGAGAGAGAGAGAGAGAGAGAGAGAGAGAGAGAGAGAGAGAGAGAGAGAGCGAGCAAATTAATACAGACTGTATTCAAATACAGAATTTGTAATACGTACCAAGTAACTCACTAAAACATTTCATTCTGTTTTAACACAGACTACAAATAGGCCTAGTTATCATAGTTTTGTATTTATATTTTCTCTCTTTTTTTTGAAGTAATTTATCGTTAAGAATTCATGAATACGTGCATAAAAACCACAAGCATGATACTGCGTGCACGTGCATCTATAAATATAAAATCTGTGCATGCACGCACAAAAACATATACGTATGTATTATGTATATATGCACTGTATATATATATAGTATGTATATGTATATACATTCTAGTGACTAAGCAAGTCTGAACATACACATAAGAATTCGCTTTCAATATTTTTTGATTCACGTAGGAAGAGGAAAGTAGGCTGAAGAAAGGCCCCTCGCTCTGTTCCCTTTCATCTTGCTGCGGGCCTTAGGATGATGCATCTGTCATAGTTATACGGCATTTTCGAAACTTGCATTTGGTGAATGTATGTATAGACTAACCATTCTACTGTCTGTGTGCGAATGTGTTTTATGGGTGTGTGCTGGGTCTGTGCTTCGATGCAAAAGTGTGCATGTGAATAAGTCTATGTATACAGTAAGTTACAGTTGATAAAATTAGAAGCAATTATTATGTCTTCTTTTTCTTCAAGATCTTGGTATTGTAGAATTTAGTTAAAATACTCAGTTTCCTATTGTTTATTAATTCCTTTTTAGAGAGAATAGCACTTGTATTTCTTTACACGTATGGAATCTGAATTTCATCTGAATGTTCTCTGTTCACTCGAGTAGCTCTCAGGCCTCATCAGTTCCCTTAGCAATTGCGACATTCTGCCCCGCGGCACTGCCTTGCTGCAGTAGGTTGCAGCATGGACTAGCGGTAAGCTCAATCTTTCTCTTTAGTGTGGGTTAAAAAACAAAGCGTTCAGTGGAAAGCTTCTACAAAAAAAAAAAAAAAAAAAAAAATGGGGTAATCAAGGAGAAACGAGGACGGTGTGGCTATTTGAAAGCTTTGTTTGTTTGTTTGCTTGTGAATATGACCTGTAGACTCTGTGCATTATCTGGACACATAATATCTCTTCACGAGGTTTTGCGCTCACTATACCTTCCCTCGCCAACAGTAATGCTTATAGAGTTTATCCCTCTTTTGTGTTCAATCCAAGTTTCTGGTTACCCTCCTGAAATATATATCCTGTCCATAGCAATCTTTGGGGTTTTATCAAATTTTAAATCGTCGGTTTGGGGTTTTGCGATAGATCTGAGTTCATCTGGGAACTCTCCTCTGCTAAACATATTACCTCTAATTCTTATTAACATTGCGTTATCAAATAAGGTCAGCATTATTTTTAGGTGTTTAGAAACAAAGTTTCATATCCATTTGACTTCTGAATTTTTTTTTTTTTGATGACTGGATGCAAACTATAACTAAAATATATAGCACAATTATTTGGGTAACGTTTTCCGTTTCGTGAGAGGCTGCTACATTTGTTTCATTTTTAAATTACAGCTATTATATCCCATGAAGCGTTTTATATTAGTGCACGAGATCAAGAAAATAATTGTGTAATTAGATATACAGTTTATCGAATATAAGGCATTGATGTATTGGTAAATGAATTTAAATAATTGTTTTGTGTTTTCATCCAGAATTTCTTTGCTTTCCGCAAGTTATTTATAGCTAAAATAAGGTATTTCCGGCATCGAAGACAATATCTGATGTGATACCAACTTGTGGAAGTCAGTCGATCATGTGCTCTACACTTTCCCTAACCCAGTGTCAACAGTCATATTCTATTCAGGCAGAATATGATGTCGAGAAATAGAATAATCTTTAGAATTTCAGAAACAGATGGTCTGGAATTATATAAAACATAAAATGGTTTGTTTTTTTTCTCCTGTAAAACAGTAGTTCTCCTCTTTCTGCAGGGAAATAAGCCCAAGAATGCGATTTACAAATCTAAATGAACATTCTTTTTTTGTATGCTGTAAGTAACTCCAGGAATGAAGTTTTCAGTCTTTCAGGAGTTAATGGCTGACAGACTAATTATTTCCAATTTTCTTATATTTAAGAAATTTACATCAAACGACTTCCACCGATTCTGTTCCACATAAGTTACTGGATATCGCCGAGCGATACAAAATGCATATTTCCGGAAAATGTAATCAATTTCCCCCCCCCCGCAAAAAGGTCTCTATGATGAAATGGATACACACAATCTGGAAGGAAATGGTTAGATTTTAAAAATTCTTGAACATGAGTCGAAGGACTGGAATAACCCGGTATGTATCCACCTACGCGTCACCTCCGAAGTGCTAGTACTAAACATAGCAGAAGCTCAATGGGACTCCGTGTTTAGTACTAGCCCCTCGGGGATCAAAGATATCGTTTATTAATATAATGTGTCGACCACACAATATAGAAATTTGTGCAAATAATGCTTTGATCTCCGAGGGGCTAGGCACTAAACACGGCGTCCCAAGGAGCTTCCGCAGTAAGAGCATTTGACGGAAAATGAAAATAAAGAAGAGACTAACGATATTGGTCCACATGGTCCGGAAACGTTCGAAGAATTAGGCTAAAACATCTGCCGGTCGATTGTTAGGCTAAAAGTATTCATTGCTGACTCGTTGTCAGTCAAATCATCACCGACTAACTGTCACATTTAAATATTCGCCAACTGGGTTGCTAGACTAAAAATGGTGTACGGAAAAAGTCATCGACTATTAGTAACAAGTAAATGCCTGAAGTAATAAGACAGAAAGAGCGAATGCAAATGCCGTTAAAGACTTTATTATCCTTTAGGAAACTGCTTAGTCAAGAAAATGCATCCATAAGAACTTTGCTCGAGTTCTGATGACGGGGAGTATTAAGCGGCAAAGAATTTACTGCAGTGCTTAGCGCTCCATATGAGAAAAACACAAGTTGTAAATAGGGACGTTAGCTTGACTCTGAGAACGTTAAAAGCGAGAGAGAGAGAGAGAGAGAGAGAGAGAGAGAGAGAGAGAGAGAGAGAGAGAGAGTGATGTGTGTGTGTGTGTGTGTGTGTGTGTGTGTGTGTGTGAGAGAGAGAGAGAGAGAGATAACAATTCTTGTTTGTTAAACACTATATAGTGGTTACACATCACAAGAATTGTTTTCAAAGCGTCATGTTACACTTACCAGACTGTTTACGAAAATAAATTGATGACTTTTTTCTTTTTTTTAAGAATAGAAAGGAGTCGCTCACCATCTCCGTGAAATTAAAACACGGCTGGAAACCGATGTTGACACAAAATAACATGAAGCATACTTAACGTTAACTTCCAACTCCGGAAGAAGTAAGAGCAGAGGAATGAATGAAGGGCTTACCTGTTTGCTCGATAAGTTCGTAAAAATATATACCACAAAAATCATGTATCAAAGAAGCGAAAGAATAGTCTTTTAAAAAAGAAACCCCGAAAATGCCAGTAGCATAACGAACTCGTATAATGAGCTAATTTTTTACGGTGCTTTTAAAGGGAACTGACCATTCACTCGTGCCATAGACGCAGCGTGTTTATTTTTCTTTCTTTTGAGGAGTGTAATGTCAGGCTTTTTATGATTTTCATGTTTTACACACTATGTTAACGGTGAGGAACCTTCGCCCTTTTGTACCCCCATTTAACGTTGGGGTTTTCAGACCTAATCATTCTTTTGTTCATTATGTTATTTTTCTGGGGATTGGTATGTTGGTTCGTACCATTTTGCCGGCCAAATACTGATGCATATTTCTGATTACTGTATTCAATTTTCCCTACTAGAAAGAATTGAATAATCTTGCAAGGGCAGCTATTTCAGGAATGCAATTCCATTGCATCAACTGTAGTTCCTCATTGGCCGGATTGGTATCGTTCTCGGCTAGCACTCTGCCGGGCCCGCGTTCGATTATCTGACCGGCTAATGAAGAATTAGAGAAATTTATTTCTGGTGATAGAAATTCATTTTCCTCATAATGTGGTTCGGATTCCACAATAAGCTGTAGGTCCCGTTGCTAGGTAACCAATTGGTTCTTAGCCACGTAAAATAAATCTAATCCTTCTGGCCAGCCCTAGGAGAGCTGTTAATCAGCTCAGTGGTCTGGTTAAACTAAGATATACTTAACTTTTATTGCATCAACTGAGTTTACTAAAACCTTTAGGTAATTAAGAACAAGAATTTAAAAAAGCTAACAAAACCTTCCTGGGTTAACACTTCTCTTCTCTCAAAGTAATATTTACTTAAGCTTTGCATGGTTTTACATTAAAACTAATTTCAATTCTTATGCATATATTTCCTGCATGCTTCCTAAATAAGACACCAAAATCTGGTTATAATCATTGAATTATTACATACACCAGTTCGTCAGTTTCTTTGTACTGCTGGTTAGAGGCCGCAACGTTACCGCAGTATTTTATCTGTCAGGTAGAGTTGAGCTTACGTGATCATCTCGTGTTCGTCTGTCCATTTGTCTAATAATATAAATCTTTTACTGAATAAGCAGGGCGGAGTTGATGCAGACATTGTAAGTACCTCGAACACGCACGACAGTGCTTTTCTCTCTATTTTTATTCAGGAATGTATAACCAATAATGCAAGATATTCTCGTGACAAAACCAAATGTTAAAAATTATTATGTAAGCTCATATTTGATGATTCAGGTCTGTATTTGTAGATTTTCATATGGCTTTCACTCTATTTCGCTGACAATGTTTAACACAAGAATGAACCATAACAGTTTTCAAAGCAGAGTTGTTTATTGCTTAATCATTTTTTTGTGTATATCAGTGCATGATTAGAAAATATTTTAAATTGGATTAACATATAATTCTAAAATGATCGATTCAGGTTGTTAAATTTTAAGAAATAAACATTCATTTCTTCAACATATATTATTTAGGATGCTTTAGATTGCGTTGTCTTTATGAAAAATTAAGGCTGGAATAATGGTTTGATGATGAAACTAAATGTGATAACTGCCATGAAAACGAGGTCAAACGGACTATATCATTCACTGATCTATGATGACCAATCAAACTGTTATCTCTGCAAAGTGAGGATTTACGGAAATGTCTATCAATAGTCAAGAATAACGATATTTTCCAATTCTCAATGTCTCAGTACCTAAGCAAGGACCAAAATGCTCGTAGGCCTACAGCTAAGACAGCACTAGAATCAGTCCCTGAACGTAACATGGCCCAGAATACAACCTTAGGCATCAGGTCAGATCCATTAACAGTGCAAACACTATGGAAGAAAAAGATACAAATGTTTAGATAGGTTTTGAGTGTGGTGAAGATTATGTCCATTAGAAAGCCCAAGACGAACCAAAGTTGTTACCTTTTCTGTGATTAACATTAAGACTGGAGACATGTTTGATCACTGATGGTGTGGCTAAAGTGAAAAAAAAAAATCTCCAAAGGTCCATCTGCCATCAATGGAGAATGAACTAGGAAAGTCTGTGCAGATGTTCTCTGGGGACAATGGAAAAATTTTTTCTGTTAATGATTCCTTTCTACGCAGAACATCCCAAAGGATAGCTTTGTTTGGAAGAGGTTACAGCATGTTAAGGAAGGAAACATAGAAGGTGGTGTGACCAACACAGCTGTGAAAATGTAAGCCGAAATAAAGAAAGGCAATTGTTACTAGAATTTGAACGGAAAGGAACCATTATCATTAAATCAGTGACTTACGTTTTGCATTCATTGCTAGCAGAAAAACGTAATTTAGCGGACCTGTCTGACATGATCACACATCTGGCTATGCTATTTGCTGGTGCCTGGTGCATTCCGTGAACCGTGGCAAGGACCAAAATATTAAGATCCTGCTCGGACCATTTAGAACCTCTGAGAAGGAAATTGAATGTTACTAATTACGTATGAGTGGAAGATTGCTCCATATTGTGTTTTTGCTAAGGCAAGGTCAGTAATGTTCGTTTCTTGACGCATTTCTGAACTATATGCCATCATGTCCATGTCCAGACTTGCTTTCGACAACAGTGATGTTCATGATAGTTTTATTCTAGGTTATTTCTCAGTACAGCTGGGCAGTTGTGTGTGTGTGTGTGTGTGTTTATGTTTGTGTGTGTATATGTATATATACTGGGTGTTTCGGAATTAGAGTCCCCCCCCACCTCCACAGAACAAATGGAAAGTTATGAAGTTTTCTGCTATAGCCTATCTCGAAGTACATTATTTTAAGTTTCTATTAAGCTATTTTTCATTTTACATTTCTTGTATTTTCAGGCTGAGTGACGGAGTTAGATACAGCCATGGCTAATGACTCGGAGGAAATCAGATGGATTGACCGAATCCAGGCTACAACCTTCAGAGAGGCCAGGGATGCTGGTGTATCCTTCATTTCATGTTCCTGGATAGCTAAATACATGAAAAGAGATGAATTCTTTGTTAAGAGATACTGGAACAAAAATCCATATGACTGTCACCATGAAAAGAGTGAGAATCTTGGAAGGCCTGAAGTCCTTTCTCAGGAGTCAAAAGACATCATAGCTGAGGCAGTGGGTAGACCGAGAAAGTCTTTACGTAAATTGGCGCTTGAACTAGAAACAAAAAGGGGGAATGAAGAGAAGTTATAGTGCTGTATATCGTGAGTTGAAAAAATCGGGCATCAAGCCATTTCATGTTATCAGCAAGCCCAACATCACTCAGCAACAGAGAGAAGACCGTGCATGGTTTTGTGGTTCATTTCTTAAAGATTGGGACGATGCTGACTTTCTCCATGTTGCCATATCAGATGTATTCTTCGTTTACACAGTCAAGAAGCCAAAACATAAAAATAACATCACTTAGGCTGGAAAGTTGGATGATATCAGCAATGACGTGCGCTATCGCCAAGTTGTGAAATTTCCTGAATGTTTGGGAATTTTACTCTGTTTCACAGCCAAATGGTTAATGTGGATCATCAAAGAAGAAGGACAGTCATGGAATGCTGAATACTTCAGAGAAACTGTGCTTATTGGTGGAGTATTTCCTTTCCTTAAAGATCCTGAAAATGTGTTATCTGTTGAAGAAGTCACATTTTTGCATGATAAGGCACCATGTTTGAAGGCTCTTCAGACATAGGTGCTGCTTCGAAACAGTGGTATCGATTTCTTCTCGTCAAGTGAATTTCCAGGTAGCTCCCCTAACCTTAATGTGTGTGAAAACATTGGTAGTATCTTAAAGGATCGTGTTGAAGCGAGCACATTGAACTATGATGGTATACCAAGCCTCGACGACCTGCGAAGAGAGGTGACCGAAGTGCTCAGGGAAATGGAGTTTGAGTGTCAGCTTTTTTGCGATTTGCTGAAATCATACCCCTCAAGAATGCAGTCTGTGGTACAGGCAGATGGAGGCCACACAAAATATTAAATACTCAGAGAGAAATTTAAATAAATACCTGTTCTGAATTACTTTTGTTTTTGTCCATATCAAATTTAGTTTATGCTGTAGAGGGGGCCCTCTAATTTCGAGACACCCTGTCTATATATATATGTGTGTGTGTGTATTGGTATGTGTACGTATAGGCTTATACAAGCTTCAAAGTAAAATACATTTCCATACCCTTTCTCTGTTTTCCTAGAGAGAGAGAGAGAGAGAGAGAGAGAGAGAGAGAGAGAGAGAGAGAGAGAGAGAGAGAGAGAGAGAGAGAGAGAGCCAGGGAAATATTATTGATGAAAGGAGGAAGGGCAATGATTTAAGAGCAAAACAGAGACTCTCAGATGAAACTAAATCATCCCTGCCCAAGATATGACGAAATAAAAAAACGAAAAAACAAGAGGAAATGCGCCTAGCCGAGTGCAGCTAGAACTGGGGTCGGGGGAGAGGGTGGGATGGATGGGCGTGCAAACGCAACCTCGGGTAGACCAGACGCGAAGTTATTGCAATCCATAACTAGATAAGATATACTGATATATATAAAAAAATAGACAAATAAGCAAGGCGAGGAGCTCCCGTCTGGGAATAATCTTTACATCATCACTGAGAAAGGAAAAGAGAAAATGGCCTGCTTTCGAGAAAGAGCGAGAGCCATACCTCATTCGAAGCAGCTCCTCCTCCTCCTCCTCCTCCTCCTCCTCAAGCCTTGCAAAGTTTCACTGTGATATGTGACATTGGATAAAGGACCCAATATATGCACGCCTTAAGGAATCTCGCGAATGTATCTCGCGAGTCGCGAAAAATTGATGCATCTGTCTTATGTTTGCCTGTTTGTGAATGGTTGAAGTGAAAACACAGCATCGCAAATTTCAAGAATTTGTTGAAAAAGCTCATACAAGGATTTAACAGTAAATAATCCTGCGAACTGAGCAGCTGAAAAGCTTTTGCAGTACCGTGAATTTTAAAACAAGGGGGTTTAACCCCCAAAGTTAGAAATACTAATACCCCTCATAGTGATATTTATATTTAATTAATATTAAAATATCTGAAACGTGTTACATAACTAAATCGTACTTTTTACCTGGAAAAGAATAATATACAGAAGTGCTCTACGAACTCAGGGAAGAAACGGAATTGTTGAAGAATAGATCTGCTTTTCCCTCCGTTGCAGAATCCACAATGAAATCCATAAACTCAATAAGAGAAATAAAGAACGTCTGGAATCGAACCAATGATCGTGGAAGATAGGATATCCTGCCGCTCGCTCCTCCAGTTCCTTCGTC
>NC_089763.1:53652586-53692586 GCF_040412425.1 Macrobrachium rosenbergii
AAATGTGAGATTATTGTTAAACTATTATTATATGTTGTCATTCAATTATATTGTCGTGTAAAGGTTCGTACATTGAAATTTAGTTTTGTGTTGATAGGTAGGAGGTTAAGTGTTTTCTTGCTATTGATTCTCTGCCTTCCTTCACTTACTTTTATTAGCTTTAGGTTACTGTGTTTCCGGTCTGGCCAGCAAAAGTGTTGGATCCCACCGATTATTTGTTAATTTTCTTTACTGTGATAGGGCTTAGTTTTATTAGCTATTGGTAATCCTATGGGTTTTGTAAAGGACTGGTATTTGTCCTTTTTTTGATAGTTATTAAGGTTTTGGAAGTATCCCACAAGGTTGGTTTAAATTTTGTATTGATTAAGTATTAAATATTGCTAAGTTTTCTTGGGTGTTTGTTTTCGCTGACCTTTAGCACTGAGTCACATTTATTACTGATAACAATTCAAATATAATTTAAGAACTTGCATAACAACCTCGAGGGTTGTAACAATCTGGCGACCGTGACAGGATTGTTCTCAGGTGTACTCAGTGTTTTGGTCTGTGAAACAGCACTTGGTTAATTTAACAATTTTTTGTTTTAGTTATTACCTTTCTCCCCTGCTAGTTTCAGTACAATGGAGGATTTTGTGTTTGACCCAGCAGAATTTTTAGGGTTGGCTGACTGTATAAAACATCTGCCAGTTTTAAGTAAAGATTATTTAGTAAGTTGTGCCCGGTGGTTGGGTATTCCACTGAGGACAGTGGATACAAAAAAATTGTTGTTGGTAGCCGTTAAAAGTAAAACTGCTCAAGGTCTGGCTGAGGCTGAACATTTGATTAGGGAAAACGAGATTGCAGGTGGTAGTGACTCAGAGCATGAGGGTAGTATGTTTGAGGGAGAGATTGATGATGATGATAGAATTAGTGTGAGAGCAGGCTTAACATTATTTGATGATCCTCCACAGACAGGAACTATTTTTGAGGGCCCTGCAAATTTCCCTAAGAAACAAAATGTTTCTACCAACCCTTTTGTAGCTCCCGCAAACCCTGCGCCAGGTGATTCTCTGGCTCCTGTTCGTCCTTTGGTGGAGTCCAAGGAGGACGATGAATTTAATTTGATTTGTAAACACACAGAATTGAGGAAGCTAGAATTTGAGGAGAACGAGAGGGCTAGGCGGCATGAATTGGAGATGGCCAATATTAATTTAGAAATAGCTAGGCTGCAGGGTACCTCTAATCATTTTAGTACACCTCGAGGCAACTTACAGGATAGATTTAATATAGGTGCAGCCTTGAAATTAGTGCCAGTGTTTGATGAGTTGAATGTCCCAGAATTTTTCAAGGCATTCAAACGTGTCGCCACCCGGTTGTCTTGGCCACCAGAAATGTGGACAGTATTAATTCAATGTAGGTTGGTGGGCAAGGCAGTTCGAGTGTATTATCCCTTGGAAGAAGGAATAGCTCGTGACTATCATAAGGTTAAGGCACTAGTCCTCAAGGCATATGATCTGGTCCCTGAGGCCTATTGCCTTCAATTCAGAAATTTTACAAAGCAGTCCTCCCTTACTTATGTTGAATTTGCTAGGATTAATGAGGAGCAGTTTGATGATTGGTTAAAAAGCCGCCACGTGGTCTCTTTCTCCTCTTTGAGGGAACTCATGCTTCTTGAAGAACTCAAGAGGGCATGCAGCAAAGAGTTGAAAGTGTATTTGGAAGTGGTAAAAGCCGTTAATTTAGGTAAGGCGGCCCAAATTGCCAATGAGTTTGTATTGACCCATTGAACTGGGTCGGGTAATTTTGGGATTAAGGATGGGAATTTTCAATCTGCTAGGCCAACTGATTTTCAGAGGAAATCAGGGACTTTTGTGAATACTTGCGGCCAGGGTAATCCACCAGTTAGAAATCATAGGCTCGATAGTAACCAGGGAAAAGTCTTGAGTGGACAAGACACTCGTGTCTTTTCCAAGGATAACAGGTTTGGTTCTGGCCCAGGTAATATGAATAATAGAGGTAGGGGGACCTGCTCCTGGTGTAATAAGCAGGGACATTATCAGGCACAGTGTAATGCCAGAAGAAGGTACCTCCAAAGGAATAATAATAATCCTGTGTCATTAATATCTACTCGTAAGCCTGTTGTCAGTAATCCTGAGATTGAAAAGAGTCCGGTTTCTACGAGTGGTAGTGATAGTAGTAGTGGCAGCCTGTCTTGTGGTAGAAAGGAGTCGTGACTCCTTTATGATAAGTATATTTGGCCTGGTAAATTAATGCCTAACTCTAAAACAATTGGTGTGAAATTTTTGAGGGACACAGGGTCAGCCAGGTCTCTGGTTTTGAAAGAAACTTTGAAAGATTTAGTTGAATATTCAGGGAATTTTGTTGTTCTGGGAGGGTTCCCGAACACGGTTGCTTTGGCTCCGTTAGTGGAGGTCAGGTTGTCTTTCCCTGGTTATGATAAAGTGACAGAGTTGGCGGTTGTTGAGAGTCTCCCTATCCCCGGCATTAATGGCATTTTGGGTAATGATATGTTAAATAGTAAAGGACAGGAGTTGTTCCCAGTATTGTCTGTGCACGCCTGTCCGGTTGCAGTAACAACCCGTGCAGCAGCCAAGGCTGCAAATTTAATCAATAGTGATGATGATTTAATCTTAAGTAGTTTAGAAGTAGACGTAGAGAGGCCCGGGTCTTTAGAGAGTAGTAGTAGTGTAGTTAGCAATGTTTTGAGACCTGATTGGGACAGGTTGTCATTTATTGAAGCTCAGAAAAAGGAATTTAGTTTTGATTTAGGTGATACCGCGGATTTGACTAAACCCAGGTTTTGTGTAACCAACGGTTTATTATGCCGGATTAGTCGCCCCTCTACTGGTGACCTGAGCAAAATGTCTCGCATTGAACAAATTGTTGTCCCATCTCAATTTCGGAAGTCTAATTTGAGTCTTCCTCATGATTCTTTTTCCAGCCACTTCGGTGTATGGAAAACTTTTCGAAAGTTGGCAAAATGTTTTTGGTGGCCTGGATTAAAATCATCTGTGAAACGATGATTTTCATGGGGTGATGGGGATGGGGAAACCCAATCAAATTATTCTTAAAGCCCCCTTAAATCCACTTCCTGTGATCGGTGAGCCATTTGTAGAATTAGTAATTGATGTGGTTGGTCCTTTACCTAAAACTAAGTCTGGATTTACCCATCTCTTGACAATTATGGATAGAGCATCTCAATTCCCTGAGGCTTCCCGATGCGAAGAATAACTTCTAAGGCCGTGTTTGACAAATTAATTGAATTCTTTTCCAGGCATGGTCTCCCTCGTATTATTAAAACCGATTGTGGTACAAATGTTACAAGTATGGCATTGAAGGGTAAGTGTGCTGAACTGGCCATTCGGTACAATACCAGCGTACCTTATCATCCGGAGAGTCAGGGGGTGGCGGAAAGGTTCCACCAGACCCTTAAACCTATTTTGAAAAAGTATTGTTATGAACAAGGGGAGGAATGGGATAAAGGGCTTCCCTCTGCTGTCTTTGCTCTGAGAAATCGCCCGAATTCTTCCACTGGCGTAGCTCCCTTCGAACTGGTATTTGGGCACAAAGTACGTGGTCCTTTAGAAATTTTTCATGAAATGCTCGAGACTGGTCGATGAGGAGATGCGAACGTGGGAGAGTTTGTGGAGACTTGAGCAAAAATTATCTAGAGCCTGGAAATTTGCCCGAGAAAATTTGGCTTCTTCCCAGGTTGCTATGAAGTTAAATTTTGACAGGAAATCTAAAGCACGGTCGTTTGAGCCCGGAGAATTAGCTTTAGTTTTGAGTACTGACTCAGACAATTTCTTTGAACCAAGATATAAGGACTTGCACAATTTCTTTGAACCAAGATATAAGGGCCCTTGGAAGGTGTTGAGGAAGTTGTCTGTGGTAAATTATGAAATAGAGGCTCCTGGGACCAAACGAAAGTGCCAGATATTCCATATAAATAGATTAAAACAATATACTTCAAATAGACAAGATCCTCTTGCTATTCTTTATGAGCCTGTGGCTGGGGTTATGGAACCACCTTTAGAGGATCCAGAGGATTTAATTTGTCAGGTGTCATCTGATGCTCTTTTTGATAATATCCAAAGTTTAGAGGTTTTGAAGGAAGGGCTGGGGCATCTGGAGATCGCTCAAAGGAGGGATATAATTAACTTAATTTCTTCTTCTCCAGATTTATTTCAGAATTCTCCAGGTCGAACTAGTTTTCTTCAGCATGATGTAGACGTGGGAAGTGCTTCTCCTGTAAAACAGAGTCCTTATCGGCTGAATCCCATTAAGAGGGATATAGTTGATAAGGAGATTAAATATATGTTGGAGCACAATCTCATCCAACCTTCTGTTAGTCCATGGAGCTCCCCAATAGTCCTCGTTAAGAAGCCTGACGGGAAGTTCCGTATGTTGGTGGACTACAGTAAGGTTAATGCACATACTAAGAATGACTCTTTTCCTTTGCCTCAGATAGATGACTGTCTCGATCAGATAGGGGCCGCTAAGTTTATTACGAAATTGGACTTATTGAAAGGGTATTGGCAGGTTCCCCTGTCTGATCGAGCATGAGAGATTTCTGCATTTGTCACTCCCTTCGGGCTTTACGAGTGTAAGGTAAATGCCCTTTGGGATGAAAAACGCTGCATGTACCTTCAACGACTTATGAACCGCGTCATTTGTGGTTTGGAAGGTACAGAAATCTATATAGATGACTTGGTAGTTCACAGCAATGACTGGCAGACACATATGTTACGGTTAAGGAAAGTGTTTGAAGCTTTAAGGGCCGCCGGTCTTGTTGTGAATCTCGCCAAGTGTGAGTTTGGCAAAGCAAAGGTGAGCTATTTGTTTCATGAGGTGGGTTTGGGTCAGGTGGCACCTAAGCAAGCCAACCTCAAGGCTTTTATAAATTTAAAGAGGCCATGCAATGTCGGAGAAGTTCGGCAAGTCCTGGGAATGACTGGCTATTATCGTAGATTCGTGCAAAATTTCTCAGACCTTGCTCAGCCTCTTACCAAATTGTTGGAGAAAGGGCAGAAGTTTGTGTGGTCTCCTCAGTGCGAGGCAGCATTTATTAAACTTAAGCTAGTGTTAGTATCTAACCCAATATTGACTTCTCCTAATTTCCAGAGACCTTTTATTATTGCAGTGGATGCCAGTGACATAGGTATTGGGGGTGTCCTCTTTCAAAGGAATGAGGCAGGAGAGGTTCACCCCATATCATATTATAGTCGAAAGTTACTGGCTGCTGAGAAAAGGTATTCCACCATAGAAAAGGAGGCCCTCGCCTTGGTTCGTACTCTTTTGCATTTTAAACCGTACGTAACTAATTTTTCTTTTCCCATAGAAATTTGGACAGATCATAACCCGTGGATTTTCATAGAGCGTATGAAAGGAGTCAACCAGAGGATTTTACGTTGGGCTCTTCAGCTACAGGAATTCACGCTGGTGATTAAGCATGTGAAGGGAATTGAAAATAAAATTCCAGACGCTCTTTCTAGAAATTAAGGTTGTTCACGTCTGGCCTCCCTTGTACCTTGCCCTGCTCGCATCTCCAATGGGTTTGCATAAAGGCTTTGGTTTGTAAACGGTAGCTTAAAAAGGTGTGTGAATGGGTATGAATGTATCCTTAGTTTAAGATTTGTGGTATTCTCAGCAAGGTTTTGGAATTCTAGTAACTTTTGATGATTTGACTTGAATAGGAGACACTATTACTTTTGTATAACCTGTAGTGACCTAAATACGGGAGGTTACCACAGGTAGGCCAATATGGTAGGGTCTGTAATGTGTAAATTCAGTGTTAAGGCTGAATTGGAGACGTTCAGTGTCTCTGGTGTTAACTATTTTGTATAATAGTTTGAGTTTTTGGTTTTTCCTTTCCAGGATTTTTGTTTGTGTATGGTCTGATAAAAAAAATTGTTTTCTTTTAGAATAATTTTTTTATTTTGGGAGGAAGATATTAGGTTAATATAAATTTTTCCCTTTATATTTGGCTTGAAGTAAATTTAGATCAGCCTTGTTTCTTTTTAGTTTTAAGTATTATTCTTAAGGAACGCCAGAGCTTTGTAAAAGTTAAGTGTAAAGTGATTTTCAATATTTGTTTACAGTTTTTGACGCCTCCTCCCCGCTTGTTTACGTTTATTAATTATATTGTTAACTATTGTTTTGTTATTTTATTTTTCGAGTACCGTTGGATGCTGGTGATCGACATTTGGCCTGAATGTTGAGGCCAGATCAGTGCAGGTTTAACTTCTCCCTGGATTAACTCAGCTGGCGCCTTTTGCATATTTTCTTGAATTCTTTAAAATCATTTTGGATTTACGTCTTCCTTCGTGGGTGCTCTCCTGTCACCTGCAACGTGAGCTTTTTACTCTACGTGGCTCGCAGGTACTTTGGTCACTTGCGACGTCTTACCTGTTGTCACCCTGGTGAGAGGGATTTTCCCAGGGTTTGGTGGCGTCGCTCTTCTCCGCCATCAACAGGAGTTGAATCTTGACTTTGGCTCTTCTGCCAGATCGCCTTTAAAGCTGCTGTTGGGAGCAAGTTTGCTTGTGAGGAGGCCTGTGGGGTGGCCATACCCAGGTAGGAGTGATAGTCTCTGTTTTGTCAGGCAGGACCATTTTAGACACTCATATTTGACCTGGTGTGTGTGACCTCTCTTGGCAGCAGAGGTAGCAGTTAGATTACGGCCTTCAATATTGCTTAGTTCTGTTTCTCTAAATGTGAGATTATTGTTAAACTATTATTATATGTTATCATTCAATTATATTGTCGTGTAAAGGTTCATACATTGAAATTTAGGTTTGTTGATAGGTAGGAGGTTAAATGTTTTCTTGCTGTTGATTCTCTGCCTTCCTTCACTTACTTTTATTAGCTTTAGGTTACTGTGTTTCTGGTCTGGCCAGCAAAAGTGTTGGATCCCACCGATTATTTGTTAATTTTCTTTACTATGATAGGGCTTAGTTTTATTAGCTATAGGTAATCCTACGGGTTTTGTAAAGGACTGGTATTTGTCCTTTTTTTGATTGTTATTAAGGTTTTGGAAGTATCCTACAAGGTTGGTTTAAATTTTGTATTGATTAAGTATTAAATATTGCTAAGTTTTCTTGGGTGTTTGTTTTTATTACTGATAACTGACCTTTAGCACTGAGTCACATTTATTACTGATAACAATTCAAATATAACTTAAGAACTTGCATAACAACATCGACAGTTGCAACAATATATATATATATATATATATATATATATATATATATATATATATATATATATATATATATATATATATATATATATATATATATATATATATATGTAATGTATATGTATTGTTATTAATTGAGGTCTCGGGAAACAATATTGAATATAAAAATGAGGGATTTAGCTAGCCTTGCACTAATTCAAGGACTTCAATCATCTTCAAAGGGAGAAGCATTGGTTTTACAGGACAAAGGTCACCAATCACATACATAATAATTTTACTAATTTATTTACAATAAAAATAACAGTACAAGAGGCAATCAGTTCACAAGGATAATAGAAAACGGTAATAAACAGAGCGATTAATGGTGGGTCACCCAGTTACATGAATAGCTTAAAAGGGGACAATATCATTCAGGCAAGATAAGTTGGCTGGGTCAGACAGGGCTGATCTCTTTGGAGGTTCAGGCAAGCGATAGGAATAAGAACACAGTACATGACACCATCCTGTTAAAGGAGGGATGTAGGAATTAATATAACTATATCATGCAGCTGGGCCTAACAACTTACTCAGATTGAATTACTATGGCTGAAGGGTGGACTGAATTTATTTACCCTCTTGGCAAGATAAATGAGGCTACAATTTTCGCACAACATTGGCGCTAGACTCTGAGGGTAACCAGTGACGAGGAGGGTGGATGAGACAGGTTACTGTAACAAGGAAGTTTTGAGCTGGAAGGACTGGAGGACTGTATTGCAGGAAGAAGGGATGGTTTGGGAGAACAGGTTTTGTGGGATGGACGAGAGACCTCCACTTAAGTTACCTCAATTTCCTACCTGATATAGTATTTTATCGCTCTTGTAGCCTTAAGGAGCCCATGGCAGTAAGGAACATCACAGGAGGTGATGGGGGCCCCAGTGGGTGTTTGTCCTTCAGGTAGGGCAAGGAGGACGGAGCGCTGCGTCTAGCTCCCACTGAGGTTCAAATGGTAATATCTCGACCTTTGACTGGTTGCATTTTGGCTCCCCCTTTTTGGAGTGGGATTTATCCCCGCTCCTGCCGTATGATGCCTAAGTCTGACCTCTTTGGAGACGGGGTTTACTGGCTTTTTCTTACTACGTCTGGACAGGACTGGTAGGATCTGGTGAAGTCTGAAATAAAAGGTCTCTGACCGGAACAAACTGGACAAGGCAGGTGTGGGGAAAAAGAGGAAGGCCTCAATGAGTGGTCAGTACTGAGAAATTTCTCCATGTCTGGCTCAGCTTTGCTGTCATTTGGTTACTGGAATTTATTTACTTCATTTCCAAAATTATTAAGCTTAAGTGTCAGGAGGCCTGAATTCATAACAGCTCCCAGTTTTAGCAGAGATTCTGTCTCTGAACGGGATGGAAGATCTGCAAGAGAGGGCTGATGATACAAGAACTTCATGTACCATACTTGAGCCTTTAGTAATAAAATATTTTATATCTAAATAATTAAGCTGCTGCTGGACATTTTTCTTTAATTTGTAGATTTAATAAAGTGGTGGTAAGATTAAGTTGCAAACATCAGCCAAATAGGCAGTTAAAGTAAATAATTAATCGAGTAGGACTCGAAAGGGCATGCAACTAACTTACTGCGGCACAAAATAAACATGAAGGTACTGCTCTTTTGCAGCAATATGAAATTGAAAAGGTTATACATGAACAAAAAATACACACATGGAACATGCAAAATTAAAACATACAATGGGACTAGGACACGTCCACAGCTGTGAGTTGGAGAACAGTCATAGCTTGTTACAATTTCTCCACACAAACTCTGGATACCTGCTCTGGAAGGCTCCAGAGTCGTAGTTACTGTACATGGCATTGTGAGAAAGGGCACAGTGCTGGGAGAGCTCATTCGTTCTTTAAACACCTGTCTTTTCCCGATCCTTGTGCTTGGGCTTCCTAGTTGGAACCTGGGAAGGGGCCTCTGGAGGAGGCTGTAAGGCATCTTAGGTCAAGCTCAACCCCGGTTCTGTGGGCATGTCATCCATTAAATAGAGGTCTGCAAGGGCCTGTGATGCTGCTGAAGCTGGCATTGGAAAATCTAGGCTAGCTGCTGCTTTGGCTGCTGTGGCAACTGGGGCAGTGGTGGTGCCTTTTACAATGCCATCTGGTAAGGCAGTGACTGTGGCACTGTCACCCTCTGACAATGCGTTGGTTCCTACTCGTTCTTCTGCCCAACTCTTCTTTATTTGCTTGACTTGGGTGACAAGCTGGAACACAACCTCGTGTAAAGGTTCGACTATTAGAGTCTTGTCTTCTGAGGACAGGGCTAGTGAGGAGGATGGGTGAGTACTCACCCCTGGCTTAGAAGGTTCTCCCTTTGTAGGAGGGGAGAGGGATGCTGCTGTGGATTCATGATCCAACAGGGTTACTATGTTGGGAGTCCTGACCTAAGAGGAGGTCATAGCCTCTGGGAAGGGTTTCGGCTACTCCCAGCATGCTGATTCTACTTTTGTGGGGTGTTGTTACCCTCAATTGGACAGTTGGGAGAGTCAGTCTGCAGTCATTGATACCTTGAATGGTCAAGGGTTTGATTTCTTTGATTCTGGCACTGGTGCGCACCTTATCTCGCCTGATGAGGGAGACTTGGGCACCAGTGTCTTCAATGGCAATGACACTTTGGGGTTGAGAACGACCACTTAGGACCCGCAGCTGGGGTCCTAAGGCAAAGTCCGGTGGATGCTAGAGCAACAATGGCTGTAAAAGACTGTTTGGGGCAATTCCTATAGTTCTGGTGTGCCCATATGATTGGCACGCCTTGCAGAATGCCTGGCTCTAGCCCTTTTTAGGTGTCATAGCTGTAGGATTAGGTGGAGGGCTCTGGTTGGAGGAAGCAGCCATCTGCGCTGCCTTCTTGCTCTGGCAGTCTACTTCTGAGTGGCCGGTTTCGTTGCAATAAGTGCATGTAGGTGGTGGAGAGTGATTCTGCTTGGGCTTTACCGACGTAGAGGAGGGCCTCGAGGGATTTATATGCCTGGAGATTGAATAAGGATGCTGGAGCTCATAATTGTCTGCTGTCTGGCAGCACTCCTGGAAAGTGGCAGGCTTCTTCTCACTAATGTAAAGGGCTAGTGGATCATCGGCTTAATTTTGGAAGTCTTCGATCATGATTTGGTTTCTCAGATCTTCAAACTCTATACTCTTCATAGAGTCTAGCCAGTTGGTACAGATGAGATTTGACCAATGGCTTTGGGAAGACCTTGCCAACAGTGATGCCAGTTTTCAAGGCTGAGCTTGTAAGCTACAGCACAGGCTCTCTTGACTTCAGTGATGTCTCCCTTTTTACCATTCTCCAGAACGTGGGAGGCATCCTTTCCTTTCTCAGCATGTGCTTAGATATGATCAGGGCCTTCTCTGGGGGCACTGGTTGTTATGGGTCAAAGATGGCCTCCACTTCATCCACCCACCATGTAGGATCTGAGTTGTCCCATCTTGGGATGAGCGAGTTGTTGATGAGGATGACATTTTGTGCTGGCATGGTTGGAGGAGGAGTGTTGGGCTAGTGCTGAGCGAGTTGTAATGCATGCTGATGCTCCTTTTGTTTCTTCTCTTTGCTTGGTCTTTCTCCTCCTTTTTCTTTTCTTGCTCGGCTTTTCTTTCTCCTTTTGCTTCTTCTTAGTGGCTGCTACTTTGTTGTGACAAATTGTGTCAGCTGCTCCCCTTTCAGCCCCATTTCTTTCCCCACTTCTGAGAACATATGGTGGTCATTGGCCATTTTGCTGGTGTCTAGTAAGTAGAGGTTAAGCCTTACTCAGGACTAGTAAGAGTGTTTGTCTTGCAAGCAGTTGCACAGAAGGGAAATGATACTCTGGCTTTTGCAGAGTATACACAAAGTAAAGGTAAAAGTTGGCATTGCGAGGACTACACAGTATGGCTGTGCCGCTATAGGAGGTGGTGCAAGGTGCTCCTTACAGAAGGTCACACAGTCGATAATTTGATAAATGGGCACACATCTTCAGGTTCATTCCAAAGAATGGTTGGTTTTTCTGAAGAACGGTAGGTTTGTTCTGAAGAAAGGTAGTTTGTTCCAAAGAATGGTGGGTTTGTTCTGAAGAAGGGTAGGTTTGTTCCGAAGAAAGGCTAGTTGTTCTGAAGAACACAACAATTAAAAGTTGGCATGAAAGTGCAAGGCATTCTTTAGGAACAAGGTGATTAATAGGTTTGCGATAATGCAAAGGTTAATATATAGGACCTTATATCCCTAGGATACAGTGCACAACTTGCACTTGTATAGGACTGCTTAGATGAGCATATATAAGATAAAAACGATAAGGTTACTTCTCCCAGTAGGCCAGTGGAATGAACACTGCCAGCAGGGATGATGGATTTGCAGTGATGCAACTGATAAGTTTAAATCAACAGAAAAATATGCTTCTCACTAAAGGGTTTAGATAGGCGTAGTGTCTTAAGTTAACAGCGAAATTAAATAAAAGATTGAAAATTTTCTCTGAAAAAGTGAAATGACTTATTCGTATTGCGGGAATTAGATTAAAAGACATTTTGTCATCACAATTATTTTGTTTCAAGGAAGGTTAGCTAAACAACTGTGTTAGCCCAGCGACTGCGGAAAAGACTTGGTTAATTAGGCTTTATGAAAGATTCCTCCCAAAAGTTTACAAAATAATGTGAAAGCAAAAGAAAAGGATTCCTAATCTCTACCAAGTTCATGAGCGTGCGCTGAGATGGAATAAAAAGAAAAACACAAGAATTCATGGGACTGGAGTGTGAAAACTACCTTAGATTACCCTTTTATCTGAGAAATAGAAAATGGGCTTGACTGGTGACAGGCATCTCCCGTCACAACAAAACAACATATAAACGCACTCACACTGCCCATCTGCGGGAGTTAACTACTTTCCACTATCATGTCGAGACATGATTCTTCTGGGAGAAATGATGCATGCACAGATTTATGGACTTTTAAGAGGTGCTAAAGAAAGAACAGGAGAAAAGTTACTGCTGCTTTATTGAGGACACAGGCGGTTTATATAGTGGCGGACTGACGTCGCGCTGAGGAATACAATGAGAACCAGGGTGACCTGAGGTCAATTACTCTTGACAATAAATACAAATAGATAATGATCATATTGACAACATTCTGACACATGAGCAAAAGAAACATATGCAAAATAAATTAGTAACAGGTATACATTTACATAGATAAGTTTGAGTGATTGAGTATGGCTGATCCTGCATGACCCGTTATCATAGGAGCAGCATAGAAAACGGGTCGCCATCATAGAAGACCCGCTTAGCGGGGACTTTACAGACTAATTACACATCATACATAACAAACAATTCTAAGAAATGCTATGAAACCCTAAACTAAGCGGTGTCCTAGAATAAATTGCGATGTATGTATGAACCAACAAACACAGTAGGCAGGTGGAGCTAGACAGCGCGGCGCACACGAACAAACTCACTCTCACTTTCTCTTGTGAAATTCAGTGCAAGATGGCAAGGCAGGAATTAAAAGGGAAACAAGAGGGGTTTCCACGTGGTTGCATTTTTTTTTTAAAAATATACTTCTGTGAAGCAAAGTGGAAAGCAAATGAAGATATCTGAATGGGGCTAAAACCAATTTCTCGGGGAGAAGACAAAAATTATTTTTAAATGACACAAGTTAAAGGCAGGTGTAGATTTGCTCTGCTCCCAAGCATGGGCTGTGAGTGGACTACGTACAAATGCACACACAATGAACTCCACATGGACTCAAATTACTGTGAAATTTGCTTCAAAGGAAAAATTTATATTTGAAAACACTCATCGTAAATGATAAACACTGGCTATAACATAATGAACACTGACTCACTTTCAGTATATTTTTGTGCTGAAATAAGGAAGGATTATGCTTATACTTATCTTTTGATTTCAACTGTGCAATAATTGTAGCATAAAGACAATATCTGGCATATAGCTTCTATAACACTGGTAAATGGCATGAATTCCTCCAACATGCGAGGATTCCGATGGCTCTATTCCTGGACATGCAGTTCCTGGCTAAAACTTTGGTGCAAAAATCATCAGCCTGTGCTTATGACTAGAAAAAAAAACTGTTCTAAGGAGAATTGCAATCGCTTTGACATGAATTCAGAATTAATACACTGCTGGTTCGTTCCCTTTTCCAAAGCTTCTGCCTGAACAAATTTTTTTTAAAGGCTCGTTTTCCAACACTGAAGGATAGGGGGAAAATTAATCTATGTTCAATCCCAAAATAAAGCCAATCTTCAGCAAATGTTGAAAGATCCTGACGAGGTCGCCACTGTTATGAACTGAGGTCCGGGGAGACAATATTGAATATAAAAATGAAGGATTTAGCTAGCCTTGCACCAAACCAGGGACCTCGATCATAAACAAAGGGAAAAGCAATGGTTTTACAGGACACAGGTCACCAATCACATACGTGATAAGTTTACTAATTTATTTACAGCGAAAATAAAAAAAATCAAGAGGCAATCAGTTCACAAGGATAACAGAACACAATAATAAATGGAGTGATTAAAGGTGGGTCACCCAGTTACATGAATAGCTTGAAAGGGGACAATATCATTCAGGCAAGATAAGTGGGCTGAGTCAGACAAGGCTGATCTCTTTGGAGGATCAGGCAAGCAATGGAAATGAGAAAACAGCACATGACACCTTCCTGTAAAAGGAGGGATGCAGGAATTAATATAGCTATAGCATGCAGCTGGGACTAACAACTTACTCAACTTGAATTACTATGGCTGGAGGATGGACTGAATTTACTTACTCTCTTGGAAAGATAAATGAGGTTACAATTTTCACAAAACAATGGTGATGAGGGGGGTGAATGAGACGAGTTACTGTAACAAGGGAGTTTTGAGTTGGAAGGAATGGAGGACTGCATCGAAGGAAGAAGGGGTGGGAGGTGATGGGGGCCACAGTGGGTGTTCATCCTTCAGGTAGGGCAAGGAGGTTGGAGTGCTGTGTCCAGCTCCCACTGAGGTTCCTATGAGGTCATTCAGAGGTGAAACGGAAATTGACAGTCAGCAAGAAGGTTTGAAAGGTGTAACAGGAGGAAAACCTTGCAGTTGCACTATGAAACAATTGATAGGAGAGGGTGGAAAGTAAGATGGAAGAAAGAGAATATGAACGGAGGTACAATGAAAGGAATGAAAGGGGTTGCAGCTGGTGGCCGAAGGGTTTATACTTGTTGATGTTATTCTTCGGGCTAAGCAATTTGCTTTTGCCTTAACTTCTGTCCTATCCTCATGGTAGTGCCGTCAGTGCACCTCACGTGGTCCACTGTAGGCATTACTTAATGTTCTTTGCAGCGTCCCTTCGGCTCTTAGCTGCAACCTCTTTCATTCCTTTGTCTCTGCCTCCCTTCATACTCTCTTTCTTCCATCTGACTTTCTGCCCTCTCCTAACAATTGTTTCACAGTGCAGTCGCAAGTTTCTCCTCACGTTATATTTTTCAAACCTTCTTACTGTCAATTTCCTCTTCAGCGCTGAATGACCTCATAGGTACCAACGCTTGGCCTTTGGCCTAAATTCTATATTCCAATTCCTCAACTCTTTCTTTCTCCGCCGTCTTTACCCCTCAAAGAAAGTTGTTATGATGAAGCTCGCTTAGCAAATCTATTGGCCTTTATAGCACGACTCATATTAAATGACATGACGATTTGTGTAAAAACAGACTTAAAAGCATCCCGAGATGTGTCTTCGTAAAGGAACCCTTAGTGGCGTTTACCGTTTTCCAAATACACTAAGACAATCAATCATCCTAGTCAGTAACCTCCATAATTTTAGTTATTTCTTTCACTATAATGCTTATTGTTCGTGTCTCGTACTAGTTTCTCAGAGTCGTTTCTTTACAATTAACTAATCGTATATGAAAGGTAATAACATTTTACCAAAACCACTCTGTTCTAGAGCAACCAGCTTATTAAAAACCGTATTGAGAATTCATTTGTAAAATATGCGGCCTATGTACCAATAAGTTTTTTATAACCTGTATTTTACCTCATACACTAATTTACAAATTCCTTCAGTAGTTTACCATTTTCATTTCCGTAATAAGCAGGAACGATAGCAGTTAAAGAGAGCCATTAACGCAAATACCATTTCATATGATACATCCACACGAAGCATTCCATGTCAAACGGCAGTCATGTTGAAATCCTCCACCCGTCTCTGATTACCAAGTTCGACTATTTTGCTCATTCATCTCCTATCAGTGTCAAATTCACAAACTCACTAAGCCAATATATCCGTAATAGTTACTATCCTAAACAACCAGTCCTGAAATTATTAATGTTTAAACTGGTTTCATGGATAAAATAGAATAGAATATAGCATTTAAGCATAAGGCCAAGCGCAGGGGCCTATGAGGCCATTCAGCGCTGAAAGGGAAAATTGAGAGTAGAAGGGTTTGAAAGGCGTAACAGGAGAAAATCTCGCAGTTGCACTATGAAGCAATTGACAGGAGAGGGTTGGAATAAAGATATAAGAGAATGCGAACGCAGGTACAGTGAAGGAATGAAAGGGGTTGTAGCTAAGGGGCGAATGGGCACTGCAAGGAGCCGTAAGTAATGGCCCCAGTGCCCAGCATGAGGTGCACTGACGGCGCTACCACCCTACGGGGTTTCATGGATAGTTGTGAAAATAAACGGTCATTATCCTAAACTTTAAATTGAATGGAATATCAAATTTAGGCAAAAAGCAAAGCGCTGGGACCTATGAGGCTATTCAAAATCGAAGTGACCTATTAAACGGAAATCGTTAAAGGAAATTATTAAATGCTTTTGGTAAAAGAAACTTTGCATCCCAAAGCCTTATGTGGTCAACCAAATTTGTTTGCCAAACGACCTCCACTCTCCCGCCCCCAAGCCCACCCCATTAAAAACGTCGCGCAATGCTTTCACAGGAATTTTACTTCAGTATTTCAGAATTTTTTTTTTTATAATCTGAAACTTGAAATTCTTTTCGCCTGCGTTAAGCCCTGTATTTAGTTACGTACCTTAAGGCCTTTGTCCATGGAAGTGCAGGTGACCGCCACATCATCATATTTTCATACCAATGAATGGAAATAATTTCCTTGTACTAGCTCCATGAAACAATTTTATATTTAGTTTTACCTTCTAATTACACACTGTTCTATAGTAGTAAAATTACGGAATTTACATAATTTTTTTTGCTCCCAATGCATTTAACGGCGCTCTTGGTACTGTACATTTATTCATTAGTATGAAGTCAGGTTTCAGCTCGTTGTCCCGGAAATTAGCTAAGGGCATTTGAGTTGTCACAACCAATACCCAAACCACGTTTCCACTATAAGTGCTCAACAAATGGAAGTTTCGACAACTCCATGAGGGTGGCTTACATTAATTTGCTTACGTTTAAAATTTTATATAGGCCTTCGACATGTGTATTCACTCGCACGTGAATACTCTTAAACAGTCTGGTATATTTCTAGATTAAGTAGTTTTTACCTTCAAAATCTGTAATTATATGGATGATAAACCAGATTCCACATACCTTGTTTTCCCTATAAAAATACCGAGGAAGTAGTCAAGAACTGAAAACTCAAGACCCATTATTTATAAATAAAAACCAATTATTATACACGGGCAAATGGCAGGTTTACGAATGCAGAATATGCGAGGAACCTAACTTACAAACCTATCAGGAATTTAATGAAAAGCGCAGCATGGAAAATTTAGAAATGAAATGAATAGAAGCCTATATCTATCTCATAGACATCTTGGATCCCTACGAATATCAGCCCAACACTGAAAGGTTCGCAAATCCGCCCCGTGTCCGCACATTTCCTTGAATTCTGGTTCCTCCAGCAAGTTACGACCTGTAACAGAAAAACAACGGCCTCAGAAAATGTTCTTACGGTAATTACTCGACAACTCCGTAAGAGAACGTTAACTCTAATATTTCTTGAAACAGGTACGATACCTTTTAGTTTAAGGATAATTAGCTTATAAAGATTATAATTACGTTTCTCCAGATCCACTGAAAACTTGTAACCATCTGGAGTAAGATTATCTCGTTCCTTTTATACCATAACTACGCATTAAGGCTGTATAACAAACATTACTGGACAATGCTACTCTGTTTCTGACGCCATTTCAAGTTAAAAATTTTCACTGTACGTAGAAACCACTCAAATAAAATTTGTATATTAATACTTAGAAATGTACTATTCCGAAAATTGCCAAAATCAAATTAAGATAACTCACATACTATGATCAAAGTCGTATTCTTAAAGTTACCTCTGATCTTTCAAGAATTCAGGTAAAAGTTAAAGAAACCGCTGAACTTTAAAATAAAGCAACGAAGTTGTGTAATGTGAGCTCTTGTTAGGCAGGAAATGATTACATCGTAGATCAGTTTTGCCACATCATTATCAAAAAGACTCAACAGCTCCTACCTTAGTGTACTGTACTTACAAAATTATGTATATTGGTACATGCATTAACTGCCTGAAGACCTTTTAAACATTTCAGGTGCTATATAGCAAATAAGATCAACAGCCTGATTGTCATGGGTAGCTTGGCGAACACTAACGTTCATTACAGCACCTCATTCACTAAATTAATGGGTACCAACAATTGCATCCAACTCATATGATATCTTCACTACCTCATTGGGAACTCATGCCTTATGGATAGCATCCCAAACTTACTGCCTGTGTTCAGGAACAGTTCCACAACGCACTGTTCAAGGAAGCATCACAGTCCCCGCTTATGTTATGAACAGCCCCATAAAGCGCTGCCCTTATTCAAGTATAGTAAGAATGTCTGTGCCTTGTAATCATGAACAAAGTCAATCATTGTGCCCATAGTACCATTTACTCACTGTCTATGTTCACGGATGGTCTAACACGCATTTGCCAGGGTTCACGGAAAACAAATTCACTGCCTACGTTCATGGACGGCATGACAAAACTATTGCCAGTATTCGTGGGCAACATCACAAAACTATTGCCAGTGTTCATGAGTAACATTACAAACTCATTGCCCGTGATCAAGAGTAACTTCCAAACTCATCGCTTGCACACAAGTATCAAACATTGCCTGTGTACATACAATAGGGCTGCGTCCATACGATCGAGCTTTGTTCGACGAACTTTGTCCGATGTGACATCAGAAGCTGAGAAACAGCGGGCAAACTCAGAACTTTGCCCACTTCTGCTTGTCGTCACACCGGTACAAAGTTCGTCGAACAAAGCTCGACTGCGTGTGGACGCAGCCTAACACTGTTTATAGAGAAAACTTTGCTTGTGTCCCTAGGGAAAACTCTTTGCTCGAGTTAGAGTTAAAACTCTGCTCGTCTTCAGAGAACGCACTTATTGCCAATGCTCGTTAAGAAAAACCTCATTGTTTTCATAAAGTAACAAGCTCATTGTCTGTGTCCGAGTAACAAACTCACTGTGTTCATAGAGTAACAAACTCACTACCTGTGTTCATAGAGTAACAAACTCACTACCTGTATTCATAGAGTAACAAACTCACTACCTGTATTCATAGATTAACAAACTCACTACCTGTATTCATAGATTAACAAACTCAATACCTGTGTTCATAGAGTAACAAACTCAATACCTGTGTTCATAGAGTAACAAACTCAATACCTGTGTTCATAGAGTAACAAACTCAATACCTGTGTTCATAGAGTAACAAACTCAATACCCGTGTTCATAGAGTAACAAACTCAATACCCGTGTTCATAGAGTAACAAACTCAATACCTGTGTTCATAGAGTAACAAACTCAATACCTGTGTTCATAGAGTAACAAACTCAATACCTGTGTTCATAGAGTAACAAACTCAAATGCTAGGGGATAGCATCATACACTGCTTATTCTAATAGTATCAAAACTCTTGCCAGGGAAACTGATACAGGACAACTCATTCCCGGAAAACTCATGGGTAGACAACTCATACCTGGACAATTGATATCTAGGACAGCTGACACATAGGACAACTCATGACAGGCATAAAGTGCTAACGCTTTAATTTTGAAAGAAAAATGAAGTAAGAATAAAGCAACAATTAAAAGAATAACTTTATTTTGGGGGAAAATGAAAACTAAAAAACAAAAATTTACTAAGACAAGCTTAGTGCAGATTATGTAACAGCTTTTACGAAAGACCATCTGGCGTAGATCATACTTTTCATGTCAAGTTATGGGTCGCTTGATGCACACTTTGTAAACCTGTTTTGAAGTTATTTGCGCCTCCAGTTCCAAATTAATTTTTTTTTCTGAACCAAAATCGCTTCCAACTTTAGTTTAATTATCGATTTCCATTGAATTTTGTAAGGCATTATGAAAACCTTCAAGACTTTTATTTATAGTCATGCCAGTTAAAGTCATCTCTGAAATATCCCACATTTCAATTGAAATATTGAAGCCAGACTACGTCTCCCAGCGCCTCTTCCTTTTTCAGGTCCTATGTAAATCACTTCAAAATACGACAAATTCTTGCACTGGCAAACTATGGTCGTCGGGCAGTTCTCCGTATGCAACAATAACATCAGTCACAGGTAAAAATCATCCAAGTGCTGTAAAGCACTTCATCTTTAGACGAAATACTTCCTGTATCACATGGGTCCTCCTCAGCCGTCGTCTGAACGCGCGCTCTGCACATCCTTACTTCACATAGCCATGCTTTCCTCGATTTATCTGCATTCGGAAAATTATATACATACTCATCATCCACAAGATTAATGGCGCCTCGCTGAGATTTTATATATGGCACTGAGGGCTAAAGAAAATTTAAAAACAGTTGAAAAGTTAAATACAAAACTGACTGACTTGACAAGTGTACAAAACATAAGAAAAATATCGTTGAAAAGCTATGACGACATTTTGCGAGTTGTTTACTGGACAAACAGTAAATAGCACGAATTATGAAATTTAAAGGATGCTAGTCAATTAAACGGTTAAATGATCACTGTTACGCCTATAAACTAAAAACTTAACTATTTACTTTATCAATGATTATTTTCAAGTGGGCTTTAAGTGAAAATATTTATACCTGCTATAAGTAGCCCTAGGCATCAGCTGTCCTAGATATCAACTGTCTAGGTATGAGCTGTCCGATATGAGTTTACTGGGAATGAGTTGTACTTATCAGTTGCCCTAGAACCTCAAAACTAATCAACTCAACTTTACTACACTTAACTTTACTACACTTAACTTTACTACACCCCACTCAAGTGAACAGGTATTCCAATTCTATGCAAAAAAATACCCTTGGCTTAATTTCCATACTTGCAAGAATTGCTTTCGTGCTGTCTGTTAACAGGAGCTGAAAGCTCCTAGCTGTGTGTTACTGACAAACTTCATGAAAATAATTCCATCTGCTAACAGCAGAAATCCAAACGTAACTCTGGACAAACTGTCTGGGGAAAATTTTGCACGGTTTTGAGGATTTTCAAGAGATTAGCTATTGGGTAAGCAAGCCCTATTATCGTAAGTGATTCCTATAACCAGAAATCTTCGGTCGCGAGAAAGGAAATGCCAAGTTCGAATCCTCTGAAAATTCTATCGAGTCTAACATCAACTTGACGCTGGGCAAAACTTTCATGAATATTGGCCAAAACTTTACTGAAAACCTAACCACAAACAATCCATTTTCAGGAAGCTAAAATTCTAAGATAAAATATACCAAGACGCCAGACCTGTACATAAATTGTTTTAATGATGAATATTCCATTTGATGGCATAACCATTCTTATTTTAATCAAATCTTAGGGACCTTTTGCAACCTTTACCGAGTGGGAGGTAGCCAAGCACAATTGAACACCTAATACCTATCTGAACTTGCAAGATAACTAAGCAATAGATTAAGTCCTTACTAACCACCTGAAAGAAAGTTTGATTAGTTCAAAACCACCCAAGAATCTGCATAGTAGGTCATACGACCTACTACGCAGAACATGGGGGCTCCCCCACCCCTCTCGGGGTACCGCCCCTAAAGGGGTGGAGGATAAGGTATATTTGTATATACTGTTCAAGAACAGTATATACAAATTAAAAATTTACAAAAATTTATAAAGTAAATTTAAGAAAAATAAAATTAAATTTATGAAATTTACAAAAATTAAAGTAAATTTAAGAAAAATAAAATTAAATTTATGAATTTTTAAAAGAAAATTTGACTAAATTTATGACGAATTAAAAATGTAAATTTAACAAATTAAAAGTAAATTTATGACATTAAAATTTTTTAGAAATTTTTAAACTTGCCAGAAAAAATACCTCCTACATACCTGTTGCTAAACAGCAGCTTTACCATGCGTGAAGCTTTACCGTTAGGACATGCAACTCCAAGTCAAAGTCAGACGAAAATCCTGGAAAAGAAAGCTTTTAGAGCTGTGCTTAACTTTATATCTTGTAAATTTTGGACGTTTACTCGTATCAGCTTATGGGTAAATGCCCACAAAAATCATTAGAATGACTGCCAAATATTCGTAGGAGACTAAATACGCAGAAAGATTCGAAAATCCCCAGAACAAATATACCATATTAGCAATAATATAATAAAGATCCAGTGTTACCTTACAGAAGCCCTGGGTTTATTATAGCTTGACCAACGAAGTGACAACAATCGATGGAAATCTCAAACGCCAACTGTGGTTTAGTCACGTGACAAACGGTTTTTTTCGTAAACCTTCACAATAGGAACAATTACGCTACGATAAATTAAGGAGGAATGGAATACGCCACTCCTGAGGAAAAAAAAGGAACACTTAGCAACTCCCCGTTAAACGTCTACCGCCAGGAACGATGTTACACGAAGCCCAAAGGCTTAAATTTCCGCCGTACAGCCCGAGCTGGAAAGACGTTATCATTTGCCAAGGACTCTAAAGTCTTAGCAGTGTCTTGCTTCTTGGAACATGACCGTATGCGATCCATGGATACCCTCGAAATCGCCAATTCTGAAAGTATAATTTTTATATCCTACTCCCTTCTTTTACCTGTTTTTCACAGAAGTTTAAAATAAAGCACATGATGAATAGATTTTCCTGAACGTAACTCGTAATTTCTTTTAGGGCTCACGAAATAATTGCAGCATAAGCCTGTCGCATATTTCTTTTCATGATTTGATGAAATAATTTTAATTCGCTTGGATATTTTATCATAACGATATATAATGAAATATTATATAATATAAATATATATACGTATACACATACTCACACATATCTATATATGTGTTTTTCTAAAAATATAATTGGATGCATTACATAAAACTTGCTACAATGGTATATGATTAGCAACCAAGTACAAATGAATATTACTGTAATTAAACGTACTTAGCTCTTGCATTGCTGCTGTGAAACTGATATCCTGAGTTTTTCTAAACGACGTTTATATACTTTTTTTTTTATTACTGAAAAATACAGGCTGCTATTTGTGGCTGCTGTGTTATCTCACTCAAAAAATTAACCGCTTCCTTTGAGTAAAAATTGAAAAATCCCCGTTTTGGGAATTTGTTTAAAATATTTTTCTACTGATTTTTCATTTTCCTTTTGTTCACGTACAAATGTTTCATTCTGTTATATATATATATATATATATATATATATATATATATATATATATATATATATATATATATATATATGTATATATATATATATATATATATATATATATATATATATATATATATATATATGTATATATATACACATATATTTGTTGTTGTATGTAAATACATACTGGATATATAAACTAAAACAGAGGGGCTACCAACAAGTCTCATAGGTCATAAAATAGTTAGCTGCCAACAGCTGAGCCACTGTTATGTTGGGATTTCATTAAAAACATCAGTTATGCAAAGGTTTGCAGCCTGCAAGGTAAATCCCTAGTGTGAGAACAATCATTTGCCAATTGTTCCCTTGGTGGGTTGTTGCCACCTCACTTTTGTTTTTTCCTTTGTAGAAGGAGTTGATGTCTGTCATGGGGTGCTTGACAGCGTTAGTACTCAAGTTCGTGGTAGCAAGCAGTCAGCAGATGGGTAGCAGCAGCAGGTATGCCTGCCTGGGACCCCCCATCGTGTATTATATATATATATATATATATATATATATATAATAAATATATATATATATATATATATATATATATATATATATATATAATATATGATGTATGTATATATATGTATGTATATATATATATGTATATATATGTATATATATGTATATATATGTATATATATATTGTATATGTATGTATACCTCTTGTATACAAATATATATACATATAAATATATATATACATATATACACACATATTAGCTGACCAACCCGATTTTCTGGGATAACTATGAATGACAACCAATAAATCTCTCTCTCTTCTCTCTCTCTCTCTCTCTCTCTCTCTCTCTCTCTCTCTCTCTCTCTCTCTCTATTTCTTTAACAAGTTGTTTATGCAAATTACTAGAGAAAATGGTAACTGCTCGACTAACATGCACATTCAAGAAAATAAAATTTTGACTCCCACTCAATTCGGGTCACAGTGTAACAGATCTACATTAGATTCTCTATCTAACTTAGAAGATCACATACGAAGAGGATTGAACGACAATAAATTACTATAGCCATCTTTTTTTTTACACTGAAAAGGTGTATGTTACTACATAGAGGTATGCAATAATAAAAAGTTACATAACAAACAGCATCTGCAGACATTTACCCAGGTTTAATCAAAACTTTTTGACAAAATGCAATTTTCAAGTGAGAAATGCTGATGTATTGTCAAGAACATTTCCACTTTCGAAAATGGTGTTCCACAAGGAAGTTAGGAAATAACCAGTGGCAACCACTGTTTACTTTAGCAATAAATGACAACAGTAATAATCTACCTATTGGAATTAAAAGTAACTTGTATATGGATGATTTTGCCATATATTATTCAGCATGTCGCTTAAAACTATAATAAAAATAGATGAATGGTCTTCAACATACAATAGAGCATATAAGCCGAAAAGGCCCACACTACGCAATATACACAAAAGGATCTTAATCAGAGTACGGAGTGGGATATGCTGAAGTATCCCAAGACAAAATTTATCAATTTTCCATACCTGATAATGCTGGGAGATGTCTGATGAGCATAGATTTACCTCAATATGCCTATCATATGGACCTAGATAAAGAGCAAGATTCGAGGAGGTAATTAAATTACTTATATTACTGTCAAGGGGAATAATTACTTCATTAATTAGCTGAATTCAAGGAAACCCATGACAAAATAGTGAAAGGTGAAAACAAGTAGAGAGAAAGAGATAGAGGATAAGGGCGTATTCATCTCAATTTCCAGACGTTCCTGATGCAATTTGTGTCTGCTCTAGTAAAAGCATGAGTGGGGCTCTTCCCTCTTTTAGCAGAGTTTGGCAGCCTTCACCAGTGGATGCTTGTTGTCAGCAGTCACAGGTAAGAGGAAGGCTGCCCTGAGGAAACCCTTGTAACGGATCTTGGGAAGGTAGGTCTTGCCTAGGCCATGTCTCAGCTGCTACTGACTGACTTTTTTTTTCTTCTTCTTCTTCTTTTAACGTGCTTTTTTCCATCTTTTGTATACCAGAGTAAAACGAGGATACAAACTCTTTGAAGGACCTTGATTTGGCTTTGGGGTAGACCGTAGTCTCGATCGGCTGCCCTGCTAGTGTATGTACATGTATTGTACCAGTCACCAGCTCCCTTTCTCCCAGCAGCGAGGAGACGTTGCGTGGTTAGGTCGACATTTGACCTCTACTAGGTCATAAAATCTTCTCCTCCAAATGGTTTGCCTTCCGGCAATTTCCTTCATCGTACGATTTTGGAACACAAAAGAAATCTGCCAGCAGAGAGAGAACAGAAACAGTAGTGTCGAAGGGGTTCAGCCAAGTTAATTACTTAGGTATTTTCTCTGGGGGATATTGCAAAGGGGGTGACTTCGGGCATTGCCAAAATGGACCACCCATGCCTCAAACTTATTTGGTTGTGCATCTGCACTTAACTCTCCCTTGTTTCTTGACTAAATTCCTGGGCGGAAAGGCCCTTTGCCAACCACGCCTTCCGGACGATCGGGAAACTGTTAAGCCATGCGCCATAAGTTTGTTTTTCCTTACCCCCGAGCTGTGGAGGAGACGTTGGAGTTGATGCCAGACTTGGTCGATTGCCATTCGTTAGTGACAAAATGGTTCGTGGTAGCCACTAACACCACCGAGCTACTTGGCGGTTTAAATTCAGCATTTCCCTTGATGCCCTCCTGCCCTGGCCACTCATATAGTGGAAAAAGCCCAAATCACTCACGGAGTGTTGCGAATAATAGCAGATATGTGGGAAACTCTTCAAGATGATTGTCTGGGGCGGAAAATAAATCCCCGCCCCTCCTCGGAAGGAACAAATTCCCCTAAAATGGAAACTTGGCAAGCCCTAACTTGCCATTATTGCAAGAAAACAGGGCATTCCTCCGAACAGTGCCGGAACAAGAAACAGGCTCCTCTCCGGAAAACCGGAAATATCGCCTGCGCCCTCCACAGGGGCAGCGCTTTTTTTCACTTTAGTCAGACCTTTGCACGGCGTTGCTTTATGGCCATTCTCCCGCATGGGCGAAATGCCTAGGTTAACAAATCAACTACTCCCACCTTCGCCTTGGCGAATTGTTTCAGATCCCAAGTGATTAGGCCCTCCGCCGTTCCTGTTTGGCCCCTCCGCTGAGTAGCGAGCCAGCTATCACTAATAAGGACTCGGCTGATTACGTCTCCCTATCCGATCTTTTCCTATGAGCTATCGTCAATAGACAAAAACTTGATCAATAAATAAATTTAAAATGATACTCCTACAGTCCAATTGAGAGTCTAAGACCTCACCAATCCAAAATTTGCAATCTTGCAGTAGCAAGCCATCTCCCCAGAGGCTATGACGTCATCCTGGGACAGGACTTTCAGTCCCCACCGAAATCCACGACAATCTAGGGGTTTGTCATTCCATTATAAATTCTCCCCGCTTCTCCCTCAGCCAAGACTGGCGCCCCTGGGTACCAGGAGGACGTGCAGTCCCCACCAGTGCCACCTGATGATCATATCCATCATTCAGTGCCCGGCCCTGCCTCAGTGCCAGTGCCAGGGCCCCAATCAGATCTTATTCAGGATGCCAAATTCCTGCCGATGCCACTTAATGCCCGAGCATATATTTGGTCCGTCCTGACCGGCTGTTTAAACCTGATAGCGCCTGACTCTGCCTGTGCCAAATACCTACCCGATCTCCATTCCACGGGATCCAACTCAGGACCCCCTCTTTAAATAAATTGCCAGCGTCGGTCAGAGAGACAGTTCCTCCGACCACCGTGGAAGCTCACCTGCTGCGGCCTCGCAACCTTTGCCTGAGCTGGTCAACGTTACCTGCGAGCATCACGCCACCCCCGACCGCCTTTTTTCATTTAATTGCAACCTGATTCTGCCATATCTCCCTGGCCGATGAACTACAAGAGCTACGGATTATGGGTAGAGCCCGCCCAACACTCCCTTGTCCAGCTGTCGCATCAGCAGGCCCAGGTGGTACTCCATGCCGCCCCCGGTCGCGGCTTCCGCTTCAGAGGCCAAGGACGACTGTCCCATTATTCAAGAATTGCTGTTGGCGAAATTACCACGGGCGTGGGAATTTCCAGGTAGTTTATAAAGAGCTCCAGAGCTCCCCATGGCACCTGTGCCACCATTTCATCTTTAAGGTCTTGGCACTAATCCAGAAGGGGATGTCAGGCCCTCCTCTATCTTCTTCCGTTCCTCAGGAACTGCTATCTCTTACCATCCTCTACTAATCTTCCCTTAAATTATCCCCACAAGAGGCAATTAAATACGGGATACCATTCCCCACACAATGTATAAATCATTATAATGATAGAGTATATGGCAGGCCCTATACCTATGGCATATATATATGTCAGCCCCCTCTTGAAGGAGTCGCGCCCTATGGTATATTTCGCCCTGGGACTGAAGTGATAGTCCATAATTTATATATATACGATAAATTCCCCCCTAACACAATAAAACCCTATTTTTTCCTTAGTTCTTCTGCCAATATCATTTACTTTCTTTTAGTCATTTATTTATCTTTAATTTTAATGAATCATAGTCATAAACTCTGCCCTATGATTTAAATGCCCCTTTTGTAAGCTCTGAGGACGTGTCCCACCTTTCATATATGGTCATAGTTTTCATTGTAACATCTTATTAATTTTCCTTTTGTTATTATTATCCCTTTCCCCTTCCATTCCTTCCAAGATCTATATTTGTCCTATATATCTTTTGTCTGCTATCATAACATGGAGTACTATATGGATATAAAATTATAGTTTATATTATAATTATAACCTCGCGATACTCTCGCCCGCATATACTATCAAATTCCCGGTGTGTGGGTCATCCCTCATAATTGATATAGCTGAGCAAAGCATGTTAAAACGAAGATAAATTATCAATGCCCGAATTTGTATAGGCATTACAATATGGTATAAAGGGGATGTCATTTATACATCTTCAAGGCAGATTGTACTAACATATGCATTTTATCTACAATTAAGTAACCGTGTATTTTAATTCTTGAACAATAACCTTTCTTTTCATTTGTTATTATAGCCTCATATATGGTCCTATAATTATAATTGTTCGAGTCACATTATAAAGTTACCAGTATAACCAAATCTAAAGTAATTATATCTTTGCAAGTGTTTAAATCACTTTGCGTTCTGTTAAAATAAAATTGTCCCAATGTATAATTAAAAGTAATATCATATATAAAACCCTATAGTATAAAGTTCATTATAGAATGTAGAGTAAACGTAAAGCACTTGCCGCTCATTCTTGAATATCGATGTACACACCCGAAGGAGGTATGTACATCATCTTGTATGGGGAGGTATTATGATTAGCAAGAATTATATAAATTGCCTCCCCCTCCTTTGTTGTTGTTGGTTGTTCTGTTGTGTTTCATTTTGACTGCATGTGGCCAGTTTTGATCGATAGACCATCTGCCTATCGACAATATAAAAACCAGGGTTTAAAAGATTAAAGCGCTCCCATTTTTGATAAAGATCTTTCCTTCGAGGCAAAAGTAATCTGGCTTGGGTGTTTCTCCTACAGGCCAAAACCTCCCCTGCGGGCAGCAGGTGCAATGAGTCAAAACATCTGTGCTGGACGCCCCCCTGCCCCATAGGAGGGGATAAAAAGCAAAACCCACGAGGTCGACACACACACGCTGGCTGGAAGATATGGAATGAAGACGTCCTCAACACCTGGCCCCATCGATGCCCTTGCATCCCTAACCACGTGGCCCTTTCCAAAGTATACTTCTCCTCGTGCCCTTCGACCCGTATTCAAGGTTCTCTCAAGCCTATGCCCTGACGCCATTGCTTGGAGTTTCGAGGAGTCCCCATCGCCTAAATACGGAAGCCCTGGCATCTCACCACGTGGAAGAAACTCGCCCTCGGAAATCGCCAAGTCATCCACGCACTAATTCTATATGGAAAATCTACTAAGGTAATGTGCCCTGGAAGAGCCCCATTTCAGTCACGCTTTTGTCTCGTAATATTTGCTAAAGAGAGCCAGAAATCTCCCTTGTCTAATATAATTATGCGCCTCTTGCATCGGCAGTATTAATTCTTTATTACTCCTTTGGCACCCTCAGTAAAGCTTCGAATTCATTATTCTTTTGTCTATTTTCATTACTGGCATATAATATGCATATCTCTCATTTCAGAGGGATCCTATTTCGTGGAAGCTTCTCGGACTGTGGCTGGAATTCCCCAGTTTATTCAATCTACTTGAGTTCCTCTTTCCCGTACTAATGTCATTTATGTAAATACACTACTTTAAATGTGCCAGATATGTTTAATTAATATTTCCCTCAGTAACCAGAGCCCTATGCTCATATAAATTCTCCTTTGTTTTCCTCTTTTTTTGCGTTTTCCCGTATATAAGTCAGAATCACAAGGCTAAATACCTTAAATTGTTGCTACCTGTCTCTGAGCATATTTCAAACTAAAACCATATAAAAACGTAAAAAAAAAAATATATATATATATATATATATATATATATATATATATATATATATATATATATATATATATATATATATATATATATTATATACATATAGTACTGTATATATGTGTGTGTGTGTTATGCAAGATCAAATAAGGTCATAACAAACATTATAGTCAGTAACAACAACTTATTTGAGGCATGGGTAAAAGTTTTGAGTCAAGTTTTCTAATTCACCCCCAATAGCAATATTCCCGATATCCAAGTCAAATATAAGTAATTTAACTTGGCTGAACCCCTCGAATAATTTATTTGTAGTCTGCTGGCAAATTTATATAAACAGACCTAAACAGACCTCAACCTTATCAAAATATTCTCTCGCATCGGGACCGAACACACAACTCTGAATAAAGACAAGAGGCACTATCAACTGACTGTCACAAAAGTCACAAACGAAGGTGGGATCAAAGTACTTGACAGTACCTATTGTAATCAACCGCAGTCGGTTCACCAGGTTCTTAAATGAAAAAAAAAGAGCGGGACTGGAATGACTGGCAGAAATTGAGGCAGACAAAGGAGGAAGGAGCTGAACAAAACGAAAAAGGTGACCTTAAACTAATTTATTTACAAAATTTAAAAGCGAGTCAGGTATTTGGACAGCACAGACAATCATTAAACAGCCAGACAACCCCAAATATATAATATTAAACATCAGCAATATCAAGATATGAATAAACAAAACAATTCATCAACATAACAGCAATGATACAACCATCATCAAGAGCCATTCACTTGCTCATCACCAATTTTATAATAATGACAAAACCATCATAATAAACACAATACATGCAATAATAATAAGTAATGGGCAGCTTAACAACAATTATGGAGACAGTTAACACAACAGAAGTCTCAAAGACCAATCATATTGAATTGTCAAGGTAGACTTTGCTACCACCATAGGATAAAGATTACACTAGCGTAATCAGGCGTTTAATGATAGCTGCAGGCTATCAATGAACACCTCCTCAAACATGAAACAATTCGCCAATAAGTGAAGACATTTAATTAACCTCTCCATATCGTCTTTACTCTGAAGAAGCAAACACAGACATAAGACTTACCCATCTTCCCGTCAAAGTAACCAGGTCATCTCCCAGTCATTAGCAGTTGATGGCTCCACTCGCAAAATGGACGCAGAGATCCTCATCCTCTCACCAATCATCAAGACAATCACTTGCAGACCAACAAAGTGATTTCCTGCTATACTGCGTTTCTTGACCAAGTCCCAGGTAAGCATATGCTCTATTGTCTGGTGACTGCTTGCTACCACGAACCTGACTAACGCTGTCAAGCACCCATGACAGACATCAATCCTTCTACAAAAAAAACAAAAGTGAGGTGGCAACAACCCACCAAGGGGAACAATTGGCAAATGATTGTTCTCACACTAAATATTTATATTAAGGCTGCAAACCTTTGCATAACTGATATTTTTAATGAAATCCCAACATAACAGTGACAGCTGTTGGCAGCAACTATTATATGACCTATGAGACTTGTTGGTAGCCCCTCTGTTTTAGTGTGCTTATATATCCAGTATGTATATATATATACATACACATATGTATGTGTGTAAATATATATATATATATGTATGTATATATATATATATATATATATATATATATATATGTATATATATATATGTATGTATATATATATATATGTATGTATATATATATATATATATATATATATATATATATATATATATATATATATATATATATATATATGTTACACTTTTATATGTGATTCATTTATCACACATTTTACAGGTGAAAAATAAGAAGTGCATGTGTAGGTCTGACTAGTTTCGACTTTATTCCAAGCCATTGAGAAGGATTGATATATCGTGAGAAGTCACAAATATATATACTACAGAACAGTAAATACACAGCCGTTAGAGCTCCATATCCCCAAGGCCGGTGGCGGAGGTAGGGTGGCCTTTAAAACTCATTTGGCTAAAAATCACAATATCTCAGGGGACAAATTGCTGATAAACAGACCATTTTCACCTCAGATCCACACCTGACAGGTGTCATGGAGGATGGTTGGAAACTCATTAATATTACTGATATATGTTTACAAATATGATATGATCAAATTTTCATACATCTCTACTGCCTACCTTAAAGTTTAAACAATTTACAAATTTCTTTTTGATATTAAAAGGATCAAGTTTATACATCCCTTTGATATTCAAATTCATATACTATAACTTTCTTTTATGAAGCTAGATTCAATGATGTTCCTTTCAGTGCATTATTAGAATATACAATCCTTTTGCCCTTCCCAGTTGATAGCATGATTGTTCTCACTAATTAGTACAAATATACCACTGTTCCCTTGCATATCTCACATTTCTTATGTTGTTCAATTCTTTTTTCAGTGCTTTCCCGGTTTGGCCAATATAAAAGTTGCCACAAGACTCTACTGACTGCTTGCTTAATACACACCTTTAATATTGTCTGGGGAGTTCTTGATAAGTACATTTTCATTGTTGTATTGTTCTTAAATGGACAAAACAAAATTAAGATGGGATATCTTTCATTACTAATTATAAGGCAGAACAAGCAAATTTTTGTGTTGTTTCTTTCTGGTTTTGAAATATCTTTTTGCTGCAAATGCTCTGTTATAACTATCAGGATATACCAATTTTTTGCCTGAAATTCCTAATCTTATCTATTTCATCTCAATATGTTGGCATACCCGTTGGCTTATGAAATAAAGTCAAAACTTACAGGACCTACACCCCTTTCTTTTTTTTTTCAAAATCGTAATGTGTGATATATTTATATACATATATATATATATATATATATATATATATATATAGTATATATATATATATATATATATATATATATATATATATATATATATATATATATTTATAATATATGTGTATGTATATATATACATACTGGATATATATGCACACTAAAACAGAGGATATATATCGCAGAATGAAACATTTGTACGTGAACAAAAGGAAAACGAAAAAAATCAGTAGAAATATTTTAAACAAATTCCCAAAACGGGGATTTTCAGTTTTTACTCAAAGGAAGCAGTTAACCCCTTGAGTGAGATAACACAGCAGCCACAAATAGCAGCCTGTGTATTTTTTTCAGTAATAAAGAAAAAGTATATAAACGTCGTTTATAAAAACTCAGATATCAGTTTCACAGCAGCAATGCAAGAGCTAAGTACGTTTAATTACAGTAATATTCATTTGTACTTGGTTGCTAATCATATACCATTGTAGCAAGTTTTATGTAATGTATCCAATTATACGGTACACACACAAACACACATAGATATGTGTGAGTGTGCGTATACGTATATATAGAATATTTCATTATATATCGTTATGATAAAATATCCACGCGAATTAAAGTTATTTCATCAAATCATGAAAAGAAATATGCGACAGGCTTATGCTGCAATTATTTCGTGAGTCCTAAAAGAAATTACGAGTTACGTTCAGGAAAATCTATTCATCATGTGCTTTATTTTAAACTTCCATGAAAGACAGGTAAAAGAAGGGAGTAGGATAATATAAAAATAATACTTGCAGAATTAGCGATTTCGAGGGTATCCATGGACCGCATACGGTCATGTTCCAAGAAGCAAGACACTGCTAAGACTTTAGAGTCCTTGGCAAATGATAACGTCGTTCCAGCTCGGGCTGTACGGCGGACATTTAAGCCTTCGGGGCTTCGTCTGAAACATCGTTCCTAGGCGGTAGACGTTTAACGGGAGTTTGTTAAGTGTTCCTTTTCAGGAGTGGCGTATTCCATTCCTTCTTAATCTATCGTAGCGTAATTGTTCCTATTGTGAAGGTTTATGAAAAAACCTTTTGTCACGTGACTAGACTACAGTTGGCGTTTGAGATTTCCATCGATTGTTGTCACTTCGTTGGTCAAGTTATAATAAACCCAGGGCTTCTGTAAGGTAACACTGGAACTTTATTATATTATTGCTAATATTGTATATTTGTTATGGGAATTTTCGAATTTTGCCGAGTGTTTAGTCTACGGATCTTTGGCAGTCATTCTAGTGATTTTTGTGGGCGTTTACCCAAAAGCTGATATGAGTAAACGTCCAAAATTTACAAGATTCAGAAAAAGTTATGCACAGTTCTAAAAGCTTTCTTTTTCAGGATGTTTTTCGTGCGAGTTTGACTTTGAGTTGCGTGTCCTAACGGTAAAGCTGCTCTCTTTGTTAACAGGTATGTAGGAGGTATTTTTTTCTGCTAATCTATTTTTTCTAAAATTTTTTTGTCATATATTTACTTTGTTAAACTTACTTTAATATGTCAAGCTTACATTTTTAATTTGTCACAAATTTACTTTGTTAAATTTACATTTTTATTTTGTCATAAATTTACTGTCATAAATTTGCTTTAAAAAATTTAAATTTAATTTAATTTTTAAATTTAACTTATTTTTAAATTTAATTTATTTTTAAATTTAATTTAATTTTAAATTTAACTTATTTTTAAATTTAATTTGATTTTTAAATTTAACTTATTTTTAAATTTAACTTATTTTTAAATTTAATTTCTTTTTAAATTTAATTTCTTAATTTTTGTAAAAATTTTTAATTTGTATATACTGTTTTTGAACAGTATATACAAATATATGGTATTATTACAGTTCCGGTCAAATTCGGATATGTATTATTTTTTTACTTATTCATTTTTGAGACGATTCATACGAAAAACTTACTCGAATCTTGCGTAAATTAATGGTTACGGAGATATTTGCCGATTAATATTGTTCCTTATTGTTATCCCATCAAAGTATAGGTTACAAGGTAAGACAATACCCCTCCCCCCTCCATAGCTAACAAGGGAAAATTGTAACTAGTCAACACCGAAACTGTAATTTTGCATAAAAAATAACACCACTTAACGTAGGGGAGTTGACTGGTTACAATTTTGCCGTGTTAGCTATAGAGGGGGTGGGGGGGTATTGTCTTACCTTGTAACTCTTACTTTGATGGGATAACAATAAGGAACAATATTCATCGGCAAATATCTCCGTAACCATTAATTTGCGCAAGATTCGAGTAAGTTTTCCGTATGAATAATCTCAAAAATAAGTAAAAAAATACATATCCGAATTTGACCGAAACTGTAATAATACCAAATATAACTTATCCTCCACCCCTTTAGGGGCGGTACCCCGAGAGGGGTGGGGGAGCCCCCATGTACTGCATAGTAGGTCGTATGACCTACTATGCAGATTATTGGGTGGTTTTGAACTAATCAAACTTTCTTTCAGGTGGTTAGTACGGACTTAATCTTAGTTTTCTTGCAAGCTCAGATAGGTATTAGCTCAGATAGGTATTAGCTCAGATAGGTATTAGCTCAGATAGGTATTAACTCAGATAGGTATTAGGTGTTTCATTGTGCTTGACTATCCCACTCGGCTAAGTTTGCAAAAGGTCCCTAAGGTTTGAGGAAATTAAGAATGGTTATGCCATCAAATGGCAATATTCAGCATTAAAACAAATTTATGTACAGGTCTGGCGTCTTGGTATTAGAATTTTAGCTTCCTAAAAATGGATTGTTTGTGGTTAGGTTTTCAGTAAAGTTTTGGCCAATATTCATGAAGGTTTTGTCCGGTTTTAAGTTTTTAACGTACGTTGACGTTAGACTTGATGAAATTTCAAAGGATTCGAACTTGGCATTTCCTTTCTCGCAACCCAAGATTTCTGGTTATAGGTAGCTCCTTAATCGTAAGAATCGCTTACGATAATAGGGCTTGCTTACCCAATAGTTAATCTCTTGAAAATCCTCAAAACCATGCAAAATTTTCCCCAGACAGTTTTTCCTGAGTTACGTTTGGATTTCTGCTGTTAGCAGATGGAGTTAGTTTCATGAAGTTTGTCAGCAACACACAGCTAGGAACTTTCAGCTCCTGTTCAGACAGCACGAAAGCAATTCTTGCAAGTATAGAAATTAAGCAAAGGATATTTTTTGCATAGAATAATTGGAATCTGTTCACTTGAGTGGGGTGTAGTAAAGTTAAATTTGTCAGGTATGTTGGTTAGTTTTGAGGTTCTAGGGCACCTGATAAGTACAACTCGTTCCCGGTAAACTCATATCGGACAGCTCATACCTAGACAATTGATATCTAGGACAGCTGATGCCTAGGGCAACTTATAGCAGGTATAAATATTTTCACTTAAAAAAGCCCACTTAAAAATAGTCATTGATAAAGTAAATAGTAAAGTTTTTAGTTTATAGACGTAACAGTGGTGATTTAACCCTTTAATTGCGTAGCATCCTTTAAATTTCATATTCATGCTATTTACTGTTTGTCCAGTAAACAACTCGCAAAATGTCATACCTTTTCAACGAAATTTTTCTTAAAGTTTTTGTTTTTGTCGAGTCAGTTTTGTATTTTAACTTTTCAACTGCTTTAAAATTTTCATTAGCCCTCGGTGCCATGTATATATAATTTCAGCGAGGCGCCAGTAATCTTCTGGATGATGACTGTATATAATTTTCAGAATGCAGATAAATCGAGGAAAGCATGGCTATGTGAAGTAAGGATGTGCAGAGCGCGCGTTCAGACGATGGCTGAGGAGGACCCATGTAATACAGGAAGTATTTCGTCTAAAGATGAAGTGCTTAACAGCACTTGCTTTTGTACCTGTGACTGATGTTATTGTTGCATACGAAGAACTGCCCGATGACCATAGTTTGCCGCAAGAATTTGTCGTATTTTGAAGTGATTTACATAGGACCCGAAAGAGGAAGAGGCGCTGGGAGACGTAGTCTGGCTTCAATATTTCCAATTGAAATGTGGGATATTTCTGAGATGACTTTAACTGGCATGACTATAAATAAAAGCCTTGAAGGTTTTCATAATGCCTTACAAAATTCAATGGAAATCGATAAGTACACTAAAGTTGGGGGCGAGTTTGGCTCAGAAAAAGAAAATTAATTTGGAACTGGAGGCGCAAATAACTTCAAAACAGGTTTACAAAGAGTGCAACAAGCGACTCATAACTTGACAAGAAAAATATAATCTTCGCCAGATAGTCTTTCGTAAAAGCTGTTATATAATTTTCACTTTCGTTAAAGCTGTAACATAATTTGCACTAAGTTTGTCTTCGTAAATTTTTAAGTTTTCATTGTCCCCCCCAAAATAAAGTTTCTTTCAATTGTTGCTTTATTCTTTATTTTTCCTTCAAAATTAAATCGTTATCACTTTGACTGTCATGAGTTGTCCTGTGTCAGCTGTCCTAGATATCAATAGTCCAGGTATGAGTTGTCTGACATGAGTCTTCCGGGAATGAGTTGTTCCGTATCAGTTGCCCTGGCACGAGTTTTGATACTATTAAAATAAACAGTGTATGATGCCATCTTCTAGCATTTGAGTTTTACTCTGTGAACACAGGTAGTGATTTTGTTATTTTATGGACACAGGTAGTGTTTTACTCTGAACACAGTGAATTTGCTACTCTATGAATACAGGTATAATAGTGAGTTTGTTACTCGAACACAATGAGTTTTTCTCAATGAACATTGGCAACGAGTGCGTTCTCTGAGGACGAGCAGAGTTTTTACTCTTGAACTCGTGCAAAGAGTTTTCCCTATGAACACGGTTTTTCTCTATAAACAGTGTTATTGTATGTACACAGGCAACGTTTGATACTCTTGTACAAGCAATGAGTTTGGAAGCTACTCTTGAACACTGTTAACGAGTTTGTAATGTTACTCAAGAGCATTGGCAATAGTTTTGTGATGTTACCCACGAATACTGGCAATAGTTTTGTGATGCCGTCCATGAACGTGGGCAGTGAATTTGTTTTCCGTGAACCCTGGCAAATGCGTGTTAGGCCATCCGTGAACAGAGTAAATGGTACTATCATAATCATAATTGACGCTGTTCATGATCACAAGGAACAGACATTCTTACTATCCTTGAATAAGGGCAGCACTTTGTGGGGCTGTTCATAACATAAGCGGGAACAGTGCGTTGTGGAACTGTTCATGAACATGAGTTTCCAATGAGGTTGTGAAGATATGAGTTGGATGCAATTGTTGGTACCCATTAATTTAGTGAATGAGGTGCTGTACTGAACGTCAGGGTTCGCCATGCTATCCACGACAATCAGGCTTTTGATCGTATTTGCTATATGGCACCTGAAATGTTTAAAAGGTCTTCAGGCAGTTAATGCATGTACCGTTATACATGATTTTATAAGTACAGTAAGGTAGGAGCTGCTGAGTCTTTTTGATGATGTGGCAAAACTGATCTATGATGTAATCGTTTCCTCCCTAACAACAGCTCACATTACACAACTTCGTTGCTTTATTTTGAAGTTCAGCGGCTGCTTTAACTTTTATACGACTTTGATCATAGTATGTTGGTTATTTAATTTTCATTTTGTCAATTTTCGGAATAGTACATTTTCTAAGTATCAACATACAAATTTTGTTTGAGTGGTTTCTACGTATAGTGAAAGTTTTTAACTTGAAATGGCGTCAGAAGCAGAGTAGCATTGTCAAGTAATGTTTGTTATACAGCCTTAATGCGTAGTTATGGTGTAAAAGGTACGAGATAATCTTACTCCAGATGGTTACAAGTTTTCAGTGGATTGGAGAAACGTAATTATAATTTTTATAAGCTAATTATCCTTAAAGTAAAAGGTATCGTACCTGTTTCAAGAAATATTAGAGTTAACGTTCTCTTTATGGAGTTGTCGAGTAATTACCATAAGAACATTTTCTGCTGCCGTTGTTTATCTGTTACAGGTCGTAACTTGCTGGAGGAACCAGAATTCAAGGAAATGTGCGGACACGGGGCGGATTTGCGAACCTTTCAGTGTTGGGCTGATATTTGTAGGGATCCAAGATGTCTACGAGATAGATATAGGCTTCTATTCATTTCATTTCTAAATTTTCCATGCTGCGCTTTTCATTAAAATCCTGATAGGTTTGTAAGATAGGTTTCTCGCATATTCTGCAATCGTAAACCTACCATTTGCCCGTGTATAATAATTGGTTTTTATCAATAAATAATGGGTCTTGAGTTTTCAGTTCTTGACTACTTCCTCGGTATTTTTATAGGGAAAACAAATTATGTGGAATCTGGTTTATCATCCATATAATTGCAGATTTTGAAGGTAAAAACTACTTAATCTAGAAGTATACCAGACTGTTTAACAGTATTCACGTGCGAGTGAATACACATGTCAAAGGCGTATATAAAATTTGAAACGTAAGCAAATTAATGTAAGCCACCCTCATGGAGTTGTCGAAACTTCCATTTGTTGAGCACTTATAGTGGAAACGTGGTTTGGGTATTGGTTGTGACAACTCAAATTCCCTTAGATGATTTGCGGGACAACGAGCTGAAACCTGACTTCATACTAATGAATAAATGTACAGTACCAAGAGCGCCGTTAAATGTCTTTGGAGCAAAAAAAAAAAAAAAAAAATAAATTACGTAATTTTACTACTATAGGACAGTGTGTAATTAGTAGGTAAAACTGAATATGAAATTGTTTCATGGAGCTAGTACAAAGAAATTACTTCCATTCATTGCACTTCCATGGACAAAGGCCTTAAGGGTACGTAACTAAATACAGGACTTAACGTTAGCAGGTGAAAAGAATTTTAAGTTACAGGTTATAAAAAAAAATTCTGAAATATTGAAGTTAAATTCTTGTTAAAGTATTGCGCGACGTTTTTAATGGGGGTGGGGTTGGGGGGTTGGGGGAGAGTGGAGGTTGTTTGGCAAACAAATTTGGTTGACCACATGAGGCTTTGAGATGCAAAGTTTCTTTTATCAAAAACATTTACTAATTTCCTTTAACGATTTCTGTTTAATAGGTCACTTCGATTCTGAATAGCCTCATAGGTCCCAGCGCTTTGCTTTTTGACTAAATTTTATATTCCCTTCAATTTAAAGTTTAGGATAATGACCATTTATTTTCACAACTATCCATGAAACCCCCGTAGGGTGGTAGCGCCGTCAGCGCACCTCATGCTGGGCACTGGGGCCATTACTTACGGCTCCTTGCAGCGTCCATTCGTCCCCTAGCTACAACCCCTTTCATTCCTTTTACTGTACCTACGTTCGCATTCTCTTATATCTTTCTTCCAACCCTCTCCTGTCAATTGTTTCATTGTGGAACTGCGAGATTTTTCTCCTGTTACACCTTTCAAACCTTTCTACTCTCAATTTTCCATTTCAGCGCTGAATGGCCTCATAGGTCTCAGCGCTTGGCCTTAGGCTTAAGCTTAAATGCTATATTCTCTTTTGCTTTACCCTTGAAACCAGTTTAAACATTAATAATTTCGGGACTGGTTGTTTAGGATAGTAACTGTTACGGATATATTGGCTTAGTGAGTTTGTGAATTTGACACTGATAGGAGATGAATGAGCAAAATAGTCGAACTTGTTCAACATGACTGCCGTTAGACATGGAATGCTTCGTGTGGATGTATCATATGAAATGGTATTTGCGTTAATGGCTCTCTTTAATTGCTATCGTTTCTGCTTATTACGGAAATGGAAATGGTAAACTACTGAAGGAATTTGTAAATTAGTGAATGAGGTAAAATACAGGTTATACAAAACTTATTGGTAAGTAGGCCCCATATTTTACAAATGAATTCTCAATACGGTTTTTAATAAGCTGGTTGCTCTAGAACAGAATGGT
>NC_089763.1:53697586-53717586 GCF_040412425.1 Macrobrachium rosenbergii
GATGGGTCAGAAATGATCAGTTCTCGGCACACTTAGTATGATTTTGGGGTGGCCGGTAATAAAGTCACAGGAAAAAGAGTCACAATTTTAGTAGGAAAAAAGTCACAGGAAAAAAAGTCACATTAATTTATGGTGGCCATTAATGTAATAAAACAGAAAATATTTTGGATCTTTCCTGGATAGTGACCCCCAAGGGTTTTCGGGGGTCGTTATCTGGGAGTAATATTTCTTGGGGGCCATTATCTTTATGATATTTACAGTCTTTTGTATATGTTTTTACGGTAATCCCCAACTTGCTCGTACTAAACACGCCGCAGAGGTGGATGCATACCAGGTTACAACCCTTAGGGGTCACTATCTAGGAAAGATTAATGTGACTTTTTTTCCTGTGACTTTTTTTGTGTGTTTTTTTTTTTTTTTTTACCTGGATTCGATTTTGGTCCTTCGGATAAGCTGTTGTAGTTCAGATCATAAGTCAGTGATTTCTGTAACGGCCTCCTCTGTGATACTGAAGACATTTGGTGTATTTGTAATGCTACGATCAATGGAAAGGAACTGTGAATTCCTCGAACTTTGTTAAGATGTGTTGTGGCTGTGTGGTCGGTCACAGAGAGCTGTGAATCTTTCAAGCTTAGCTGTTAGCCTTACTTCCACAGTCTTGTGACAGTATGATATGACCGAAGACAAAGTACAGTCTCCTAACACCGGCGACCAGGTGTTGTGATGGTGAGGCCAACGGCAGGAATTGTGAATCATTCAGACTTATCCATCTAGGTTATATAACAAGATCTCTGAAAAGATGCTTGAAATGAATAGAAACGAAGGTCTGAACAATAAGTTACAGAAAAGACAAAGACGTCTACAGTGCTTAACATCGATGCATTCAGTCTTGCCTCCGTCAACCTTCCATTACAAAAGTATTGCGAGATATTATCTTGACAATGACATATGATGATAGTTGGTACTAAAACGATACTAGAGCCGACTGCAAATTTTCATATTTCCCCTATAAAAACAATTGCCGACTGTATTCTGTAACAAGTCTAGAGTTTATACTTACCAAGTATGCTTCTAATCAGCAAGTCCAAAAGCCATACTGTAAGGAGAGTCACCTTCGCTGTTAAACGTTCATTGCCAGTGTTGAAATATACTATAGTTTGTTATACATTGGTTAGAGAAAACGAAGAATTAATCTTAACGCTACACTGTATTGGCATCTTGTAAAATGGAACACACAAATCATAATTGCGATGGAAAATGTATACCGCAGAAGGAGCCTGTGTTTTAGGACAGTTAATTCTTTACATAGGAAACTATAGATTATAGAGGTATTTTCTGCATTGCAGCGCATCATCAACATGACTTAGACCACTCAAATATTGTACGCGGATATTTCTGAACCTTTTATGCAATGTTCAGTTTAATTAGTGAAAGTCCACAACTATGTTTATGTGAAAAACTGTATTTTGAAACAATACAATCAAAAGATTTAGCATTAAAAATGGAAGCTTTCGACCGTTTGTTCGACGGGCCTCTTCAGCCATTCGGTATCCAGATATATGAAATTCTTATAAAGACAAAGAATGCCGAAATTTTGTTACACCCTGGGAAAACATCGAACAGTCCTTCACGTTTAGCAATGAAATGGCGGTCACGTAATGACGGTTCCCCCGTATCTTCTCAATTGCTTCCTTTCGTCCATACGATGCTCGTTAGTGGTGATCAGGTGATTCGTAGGTGGTAAACGACCATCAACGTCGGTGCCTGGTGTTTCTGTGACGACTGCCACTTTGACGACCTGTGCTGAGAGAGAAGAGGACAACACAGGCCAAGAGAAACTGATTCAATCTTCAATCATTGAATGACAGACTAGTTTCTCTGTATGTCTGTTTTACTGCATAAAGGCTTTATTGCCACCTAATGTATTGCAAATATTTATCAAGCACCTTCCATCATTCTTCTGTGTCCCGCTCTATTGCACTTATATTGTAAGCGAATATCTCTTGAATGTTTTATGTAATGTTCGGTTACATCTCCTGCAAAAATGAAAAGTCAAGAAACTACTGTAACACTTCAATAAAATTAGTCAGCGTCGCCTTGCCCATCACTTTAGCTAAATAGATTTGAGGAAGCCAGTTATTTTTCAGATAATGAAGAGTGCTTAATAAATCCTCCGGGATAACTGAAAACTAGGCATGGTTTTTATACATGTATAATACTTTCAAAAACTTGCAACTAGAATTTAGTTTTACTTCAAGATCTGAAGCAATGTAAAATATTTTCAGACCAATACAATTTATTTGCTCGTCACAAAAGATATTTAGATTTCTTTATTCAAGAAAAACAAATCTGCAGAATGTATTTTAATTAAATGTGTTGGTGGATCTGACAGATGAGTTGGTGGCATTTTTGAAAGACATTAAAAGCTGTTTAGTGTTGTTTTTCACGGAACATGGATGTTGGCTAAACATCACATTCTCTTGATGTTTTGGGAGCTGGAGTGATTAGGCAGCGAGAAAAAGCAATCCAGAAAATAAAGGAGATGAAGTCAAAGGATCCAAAGGTAGAACTAGGCGAAAAACGCGCAGTTGCACCAATAATTGATAGTTAGAGAGGTTAGACAGCACGATTGAGGACAGGAAGAGCGAGTAGAGGTAACGCAAAAGGGTAAACAGTGGGCACAGCTAGGATCCGAAGGGATGTTTCAGATACCCTTAAGTAATGCCTACAGTGCATCACGTGAGGTGCACTGACAGCGCTATCCCATGCGGGTGTCCTTTGATAGTAATTAAATGAAAGAATCACAAATATTTGATTTTAAAAGTTTTCGTATTCTGTTATGAAATATGGTTAAAAAAATCAAAGCTATTCAGGTTTACAGACGAAAGTAGGTTGAAAGCATCGGTTCAGACTTATTTTATAAATATGATGTAGTAGTTCCTCTTGACTGTAATAGACAAATAATCTCCTTAAGAATGCTGAAACTCTCGGGTACAGACCTTTGGGATTTCAAACACTGTGAGGACTACGCTGGGGTACTCAACAGGATTAATCTTTGTACCTGAAATATTGAATTGTAAGATCTTGTAGCAGAAAAAGAGTTATCTAGAGAGAGAGAGAGAGAGAGAGAGAGAGAGAGAGAGAGAGAGAGAGAGAGAGAGAGAGAGAGTCAAAAGTATGAAATTGGGAATATGTAAGGCACATTGGAAGGTGATACTTTTACCGGAATAGGGAGACCCTTAACTTTGAATTATTATCTCCCGTGAGTGGAATCATTAGAGACAGCTCCCAAGCCGGTCCCGCGCGCGCACACCTACACACTTACAGGAACACACACACACACACACATACACACACACACACACACACACACACACACATATATATATATATATATATATGTACATATATATAGACATTATACACCGTATATTATGGGCGTTTTCTTATGTTATATTTACGAGACCTGATTTTCCATTTATCTTAGGTCTACCTTTCCTTTTCACTTCTTCCGTTAAAAGTATTCTTGTGCTTTTTCTTCGTCTTACTTCTCTTATTCTTCCTCCACGTACGTCCATAAATAAATGAAAAACGATCCTCTCTCCCCTCATGATGAGCTGCAACCTTTCATTAGTGACCTCCAAGAAAACACATAATCCTCTCGAGTATGAGTTGGGCGGCTCATAAAGGCGGGGGACACGTTCATTTATTATGGAAACTTCGACCATCATGAATCTCACCTATACTTAAGCGAAATCTGATGGCCTGCTTCTAGCAGGAATTTTCTCCCGCTCCTCTGGCACCACCCTCTTCCCCTGCCCCCCAAACCCCCGCCTCCTCAGGCCCCCCAGCACGGAAATTTGGAAAAAGGAACAGATGCTATGTGTAATGGTTGGAAACATTAAGTAACGCTAAAGCTGAGTTCTCATTGGTCGGGAGAGGCTGATGATTCACGTAAGGAAGATTTAAGGAAAGAAATTTAATTTGGATGGATATATCTTGAGATTACTTTAAGGCTACTGGAACTGTGCAGTTAGTTCCTTTGCCCTTTAACGTGTAACTTTTTTCGGGCTTCAGTAGGGTATATATATATATATATATATATATATATATATATATATATATATATATATATATATATATATGTACATATATATATATATATATATATATATATGCACACATATATAATTATATATGTATATGTATATGTATATATATACAATATATATATATATATATATATACAATATATATATATATATATATATATATATATATATATATATATATATATATATATATATATATATATATATATATATATATATATATATATATATATATATATATATATATATATACATACATACATACATACATATATATACAGTATATATATATACACACTATTCGCCAAAAAGGTTGTCACATGCATATTCAGACGAGCAATTTGAATAGAGTAATCTGTTCACAAAATTGGTAGTAGTGTTGTGCTACAGAAAAACTTCCCATGGATAAAGGTAAGTTTCATGAATTAGGAAACGAAACTTCACTTAAAATTCAATACAAAGGACAAGAAGGTCGCAAACAAACCAATATACACTAAAATTGGCAGGAAAAAAGTAATATTCACTTCCTTTCATATTTCACATCTGAACCTTTTTCTCAGACACATCAAGTCAAACACATGTACATAAATTACAATAACCTTTATTTACATATCTACAGAGTCAATAACGGTTATGACCTCCGCGAGCAGCAATAACGCCCACCGGTCGGTGTGGCATGTTGACCACCAGCTGTACAAAGTTCTCAGCACTTATCCTGTCCCATTGTTCCAAGAGAGCCTGACCTAATTCTCTAAGGGTGGATGGCTGGTTGTCCCTTTGTCTAATTATACTTCCCAGTTGATCCCATAAATGTTCTATGGGGTTGAGATCTGGGCTCAGTGCAGGCTGCCTCAGGACGTTCACATCCTGTCCTTTAAGGTAAATAGTCACCACACTTGCTCGAGGGGCAGGGGCATTGTTGTCTTGGCACCGGAAATTATTGACAAACAAAGCATGAGCCCATGGAAGATGGTCCCGATCCAGCAACTGTCAGTACACGTCACTGGTCACGTTTCGATCCAGAATGACAAGCTGACTCTTGCCATCTGCACAAATGGCACCCCACACATGGACATTATCCACCACCTCCACTCGAGCATGTACACACTTGTCCCCGAGACGTTCTCCAGCCTGTGTACACGCCTCCTAGCATCTACCAGAACAGCAGAAATCTAGACTCATCTCCAAAAACCACACAGTGTCAGTGTTGTACAGTCAGATTCAGGTGTTAACGAGCCCAAGACAGATGGTCTCTTTTATGTCTGGAGGTGAGCTTTGGCCTCACAGCACATCTACAGGCTCTGTAACCCATCGCTACTAATCTGCGATTCACTGTTCTGGTACTGGCCTGGTATTTACCTTGAAGGGCATGATGTGAATGTCCTGAGGCAGCCTGTACTGAGCCCAGATCTCAACCCAATAGAACATTTATGGGATCAATTGGGCTGTGCAATTAGACAAAAGGACAACCAGTCATCCACCCTTCAAGAATTAGGTCAGGCTCTCTTTGAAGAATGGGACAAGATACCTACTCAGAACCTTATATAGCTGGCGGGCAGCATGCCATACCGCCTGGTGGGCGTAATTGCTGCTCGCGGGCGTCATAACCGTTATTGACTCTGTAGATATGTAAATAAAAGTTATTGTAATTTATGTACATGTGTTTGACTTGCTGATGTGTCTGAGAAAAAGGTTCAGATGTGAAATATGAAAGGAAGGGAACATTACTTTTTTCCTGCTAAATTTAGTGTATATTGGTTTGTTTGCAACTAATGTGTCCTTTGTATTCAATTTTAGCACAACACTGCTACCAATTTTGTGAACAGACCATTCCACTCCAAATTGCTCGTCTAAAAATTCATGTGACAATCTTTTTGGCAAATAATGTATATATATATATATATATATATATATATATATATATATATATATATATACATACATACATACATACATACATACATATGTATAAGAACTCTTCAAGAAAGGTCGGAGTAGCCTGAGCACCCTCAGTATCAGTGGAAGGGAAATGGTTAGCCAGCTAGATTTCATTCAAAAGACTCAAAGAACGGGAAAGGGGACAGATTTCACGATCCAAGAATCGTTCCAGGTTCTTCAAACTCTAAATAACAATGTTTCAACACCAGCAATTGAAATATGGGAAATGAATATAAAGAGAAACTCTCAAAACACTACAACCATTTATTCACAACCTTATTTACAAAGAAAATGAAACGCTGTTTCCCCTTTGCTCTCACTCAACGCAACACTAAACAAAATAAATCTAAGCAGTTATAGATAGGGGGAACAGGTTGCATGGTAGAGCAATCTTAATACTTAAATGGTGGCATGATGACCTCAGGCTTGAAGACGTCACAGAAAGGCAGCTGGGAACTAAGAGATGTTGCTGGTACGATGACCTCGGGCTCGTAAACGTCACAAAAAAGAATGTCTTTAAGATGAGACAGCAAATGCTGTTTCTCCAAGAATCCGGAGGTTGTGCAAATGGAGGGCAGGAAGGGCTGAAGACTCGTCCTTGCTGCAGGCAGGAAGGGCTGACTACTTCACGTTGTCACAGGCAGGATGGGCTTAGCGACTACTCCTCCACACAAGCAGGAAGGGCTGACTACTTTTCTTCGTCGCAGGTACGTAGGCTCGCTGCTTCACCTTGTCTTGAACATGGAGGGCTTAGGGACTTCTCATCACAAGCAGGAAGGGCTGGCTGCTTCTCTTCGTCTCGGGCAGGACAAGATTTTTTGGAGAAGATTAAGGGTCGTCAGAAGGGGATACTCCCGTCGGAACCTTGCTTTGTCCCACCTCTGAGTGCCCTTTGTGTCTCAGTCTGTCTATATCTCTGTCTTGAGAAGTCTCTTCTCGAAGCTTATATACACCTGTATAGGCGGAGCTAATGACGAAGATCATTATTCCCATATAAGGAGTTTTTTGATTTTCCACACAATGATTGGTTCGTATTATCTGCCCACTTCCGGTCACGCCATAGAAGATGCCAGATCAAATTTTCTGATGCAATGTGGACTGAATATTGCGCCATGTTACAAAGGCATGACATGGGATACCACGTGGTGTCGGTTCCAAAAGAAAGGGTTTTCATTGACTCGCTAATTATCCACGACGTGTTGACAACAGGAACTTGACTGGTGAATGAACGCAGGAAGTAGTCAAGTCTTGGAAAAGAGATGTTTCTTTTTCAATATATTTCATCATTATTGCATCTACCCATGACAACAGAGAAATGGGTAATATGTATATATGACTTGGAGGCTATGAACTCGACAAAACTATGGCATCCATATTCGGGTGCTAACCACAAAAGTGAGAAGAGGAGAAAGCATTATAGAGAATGTTAAGCAGAGTGAGGTAACTGATAAAGAAAAGAAAGGAGAGTTAAAAGGATATAAAACTTAGGAACATCACTATAAGTAGGAAAATGTACAGGTGTTGTACCTTCAATAAAAACCAACATAGAGTAGTCTGACAAACATTCAGAAATGAGTTTTTAGAATGACCGAGAGGAGTAAAGCCAAGAGCAAAAATCCCACTTATCGGAGTCTTATACCCGCTGCTGAACATACTAGTGATATCAAAAGTGACATCAATGATTCTCCAAATTCTCATTAAGAAGACAGAACATAGGGTCTCAACAAATCTGGGACTATGGAAAACTTATTGTTGATTTACAAAACTGTCTTAGTGGGAATTCAAGAAGGTGAGACTAAAATAACATTTGGAAATGCTAGTAATAGTCAAGGTTTAAGCAGAAGGGTTGTAGTTTAAAGGACTGCTGAGGCGGTCTTTTTCGGGGATCAAAAACAAGGAACAGCAACTGTACCTTTTTCCAAGAGGAATGCCACGTACATGATTTAACAAGTAGTCAAACAAATTGGCAATTGACAGAATCAAGCATATCTGTGTTCTGGCCTGATGCCCACAGGTCTTGCAAACAGAAACTGTTAGTGAGGGTATAAGATTTGGGTCTAGTAGAGCTGGTTGAAAACTGAGTCAAGAAGTGTGGTCTTCCTAGGACAGAAATACCCATCAGGTCAGAAAAGAGGAGAGTTGGAGTCGTAGCAATTATTGAGAATTTCTTTTTCGTAAAAGGCTACAATCATCTTTTTCTTTTTAGCATGTGAAAACGTCCTCAATCGATGTACGGAAGTACAGACATTCTTTGTAGGTATGGAGAGAATATGAATTACCAGTACGATATAAACGAACTACTTAACCTCTTCAGAGATGGTGGGTGAGTAGCAGGAGTGGTTAAATGAACAGAACTTGGCTCGGGCTTCTGTAGCTGGAGCAAATTCCTCGTCAAAATAAAGGTAGAATCCCGACCACTAATGCGGCTTTCTCATTGTGAAATATCAAGGAGAAAGGCTTGTACATTAATCTGTCAAGAGGTCTCAGTGTAACCGGCTGGCATTTAGTGAAAAGAATTGGCGGGGAGAGGATAAAGATAGAACTTAATAGAAAAGGAGATAGAGCCCATAAAATCCCAGAGAGAAGGAAATTTAATTAATTAAAGGTCAAGAACACTGTATGCATAGTCATGGAGCTCAGGAACAGGAGTTGGGTGTCGAATAATTCATTCCACCTTATTACATCTGTATAAGGGTATTAGAGAACAATCGTATGGGAGTAAGATGACCACAAGAGTCCTGGGAATTGTTATATGAATAATAGCAAAAGACAAGTAGTGAAAGTAGAAGTCAGAAGACGAATTTTCAGCTATTTTCATCATAAGGAGTTGTTCGTGAATCCACAAGTCTAGGAAAGTGATCGTTGATAAATTTAACATTGCGCTCAAGTCTCACCATGGAAATACATTGAAGTGAGAGACTGGTTAAGTTAGGAGAAGCATCACCAGACAGCTGGATTCTGGATGGGGGGTGATTTGAGAAGTTAAAAGCAAATGGTGTTCAAAAGAGTAAAAATAAGAAGTTATCCCAAATGTTGGAGAAGTGTTAAAACTCTGTCCTAAGATTGTGAGTGTCTAGCATGCTGGATACTAGGGCCCGTATGAAAAGGAGCGTAAACAGACACATGTATGTATTTGCATGCTTTTATATCTGGCAATATTTTACATTATGTCCATAATCGATGTCAGCATGAAAATTTACTTTTTCCAATATTATTTCATTAGATTTTGAAGGTGATCATATTCATTTTCTAAAGAAATGCATATGGTAACTCATTCCACACCTTCCTCTAAGCCTTAGAATGATGGGGCTCCCAGTGGGAAACCGGGGTTTTCCATTGGAGGATTAGATATGACTGAGGTATAGGAATGGATCCTAAGCAAACCAAACTGAACGTAACTTAACTTCAGGTGCTGGGCTTTTCCCACACAGGTCCCCATACCTAACCTGACCAATAACAATGCAAGTCATAAAGTAGAATAAAGGGTTATCTTAACCTAACCGTCCTTAACCCAACCTAACCCAGTGCACCAGGTTCCTACCTGGCCATGGTGACCTCAGCCCCTCTACCTTCACCCTCTACCCAACCTCTCATCTAAACTATCCTAGGGTACTGTGAAATATATGTATGCAGTGTCGACAAGGTTACGTCCCAATTTCAGCGTCATAAAATCGTACAGTATTCTCTCACCTGAATTTACTGATGCTACATGCTAAAGTTAAGTATACCTTAGTTTAACCAGACCACTGAGCTGATTAACAGCTCTCCTTGGGCTGGCCGGAAGGATTAGATTTATTTTATGTGGCTATGAACCAACTGGTTGCCTAGCATGGTATTAAATGAAGTATTATCGTTGAAAATTATCCTCAGGAAGCTTGGAGTTTCTCCAGTTGCACTACATTACCTAAAACACGAAAATGAATTCCTCTGATTTCAACTGGCACCATTTTCTGAATGACATTATTTTCGTAATAATGAGGCAATATTCTTGGCCAAACAAGCACAAGAACTTGCCAGACTAAAGACACGGACTGTAGAGTTTTATGACAATAGCGCCACCTAGCTTACAAAATTAAAGGACTCACATGAATTAAAGTATTCCAGAAACTTTCATAACCGTCGTAATTACAGACATTAAAACCACAAAGCAGCATGAATAAAGTTTCCTTTGGTGTCGATTGTCTTGGTACTTCAAACAGAAAGATTAATGGAAAGACTAAAACATGTGTCTTCTAGCTTGGCTTAAAGATTTTTTGTAACTGAGTATTTGCGTTCCATTCAGCGCTAAATAGCACATTTCACAGCTGGCTTTGATTTTGTTTGTGCTTTGGTTTGGCATAGGTTGTGAATCTAGCAACACTGGTAGAGATGATCATAGGCAAACTAAAGCACACTTCTGCGTCAATACAAGAAAAAACTGAATAATGCAGCAAAGGTGTGTCTTCATGTAAACTGTTAGCTTCTTTCAATTTGTTGACTTGTTTTTTATTTCTCTTATGTTTGCTTATCAGTGTGTTTGCTTGCATCGTGATCGCATATTTGTTTATTCGCCCGCTCATTTTCATCGGCTAGTTTGTTTGCTAATTTGACGTTGCTTTGTCTGCTTTTTTTTTGCTGGTCATTTGGTGCTTGCTTGTTTCCTGTTCGTATGCATGTTTGTTGGTCAAGCTTGTTAGCCCACCTTTTCCCACATGATTTATGGTTGCCTGCTTTCTATGTTGCTTGTCTGATGTTTTCCATCTTTTTTTGGTTGTTCCTTGTTCCAGGTCGGCCCCAAGTCTGTCCGTTCCCTTGTTTATTCTCTTATTACAATTTTACTTGTCTTTTTTTATGATGGTTTTGTGTTATTCTTCTGGAGCGTTTGAGTACTGGCCGTTCGTCCTCTTCCTTCTACAAAGTTTACTTAAAAATTCGACCGAACTTCCATGAGATCACATCGCAGGGTCGACCATGAGTTCACGGCCAGTTTACCAGATTACGGTGGCAGTCATCAGACTAATTAGGATTTTCACGAAAGTCGGTTGGAAGGGCGGCCATGAATAGAGGACATCTCCATTAGATTTTGGTGATGATCCGGAACCAGATTGGCTGAAAGGAAAGTTCAGCCTTTTATAGGTCCGCGATCTGTCGAGTTCCTCCTTGTATTTTCATGAGAGAGAGAGAGAGAGAGAGAGAGAGAGAGAGAGAGAGAGAGAGAGAGAGAGAGATGTCGATGCCATTTCCTAACCAATGGCTCTCATATTTCACTTGAATCATGATATAGAAGCATATTGTACATATTCATTATTTTGAATTCTATTCATTAACGTTTCCTTAGTAAGATATTAAAAAAAATGCCTTCCCTAGAAAATAGATCAGTTGATCTTGCTTATACTGATATGGGCAAGCTTGTTTATATTTCATGATAACTTTGTTCGTACATTTTCCCAGTGACTCTTCGTTAATATTATGAATAAATATCTCCTTAACGATATTTTGGATTACCGCGCTATCTTTCTGTTATCAAATCCATGATGCTTAGAGAAGACATTTCTCTCGAACCAACGGGAATGAAATAATCTTGAGGGATCGTTATTCCATCGTTGGATAAATTCCTTCCGCTTCTTGCGGAATAATTTTGTCATAGTCTTCAAATGAGAAATGAAGCTGCATATTCAAAAACCTTAGGTTAAGAAGTATACTGATTGCCTTGGAAAAAACTGTTCTGTTGGCCGCGAGTTCGAATCTCCGACCGACCAATGAAGAATAAGAGGAATTTATTTCTGGTGATAGAAAAACTCATTTCTTTGCCAAAAATGCTGTAATGTGGTTCGAACGATTCCACAATATCAGCTGATAGGTCCCAGTTGCTAAAAAACCAATTAGTTCTTAGCCACGTAAAATAAATCTAATCCTTCGGGCCAGCCCTAGGCAGAGCTGTTAATCAGCTCAGTGGTCTGAAGTTAAACTAAGATATACTTAACTTTTCTCTGTCATTGAGTTTATGGAATTTACCCTTGTGATAGGAAAGGTAAAGCTGAATACCAGTTCTCTAGTATGATGTGAAGGGAAAAAGTAGTCACCTAGACTCAAAAAATCCTTATGAAGAAGGATTCATTAAAAAAAACTCATATAATGTTTTGCCAAAAAAATGTAAATCATTGGAATCCTGCCAGAATGGCAACAGAACGCATTAACGAACGTCTGAATATCAGTTCTCTAGTATGATGTGAAGGGAAAAAGCAGTCACCTAGACTCAAAAAATCACAATGAAGGATTCGTTACAAAAAAAAAAAAAAAAAAAAAACTCTTATATCATGTTTTGCCAAAAAACTGCAAATCATTGGAATCCTGCCAGAATGGCAACAGAACGCATTAACGAACGTCTGAATACCAGTTCTCTAGTATGATGTGAAGGGAAAAAGTAGTCACCTAGACTCAAAAAATCATTATGAAGCATTCATTTGAAAAAAAAAGTCTTATATCATGTTTTGCCAAAAAACTGCAAATCATTGGAATCCTGCCAGAATGGCAACAGAACGCATTAACGAACGTCTGAATACCAGTTCTCTAGTATGATGTGAAGGGAAAAAGTAGTCACCTAGACTCAAAGAATCATTATGAAGCATTCATTTAAAAAAAAAAAAAAGTCTTATATCATGTTTTGCCAAAAAACTGCAAATCATTGGAATAATGCCAGAATGGCAACAGAACGCATTAACGAACGTCTGAATATCAGTTCTCTAGTATGATGTGAAGGGAAAAAGTAGTCACCTAGACTCAAAAAATCATTATGAAGCATTCATTTGAAAAAAAAAGTCTTATACCATGTTTTGCCAAAAAAATGCAAATCATTGGAATCCTGCCAAAATGGCAACAGAACGCATTAACGAACGTCTGAATACCAGTTCTCTAGTATGATGTGAAGGGAAAAAGTAGTCACCTAGAATCAAAAAATCATTATGAAGCATTCATTTGAAAAAAAAAAAAGTCTTATATCATGTTTTGCCAAAAAACTGCAAATCATTGGAATCCTGCCAGAATGGCAACAGAACGCATTAGCAAACGTTAAGCTGAACACTGACGCAGTTTCAAAATGAATGCAAAAACCTCAGCGAGGAAATGTGAGAAAATGCGAGAACTAGTTCAGCGGAAAATTACACGAGATACATATATCCGGACCTGAACACTTCAGCTCATTCTATCCGTGACGACAACGATCAAGTTCCAGGAACTTTGTTTTACGTAAAAGTAAATGATCGACCTACATACTAGATAAATAAAAGTATTGTTTTTGTTTTTGTCATACTGCAGACGGCAAAACCCGTGTATTCCTTTTATCTGCTTATGACAGTAATAATAATAATAATAATAATAATAATAATAATAATAATAATAATAATAATAATAATAATAATATTATTATTATTATTATTATATTATTATTATTATAATCAATTACTATTAATTATTATTATTATTTTATTATTAATAATAACAATAATGATAGTAATTATAATTATTTGATATTATGGTCCATATCTATATTTTTTATTTTTAGTTTCTGTGCAACTTTACTATGTATTTTTCACAGATGGTGTGAGTTTGTGTGGCGGTATCTTTGTCAGGTTGATCAGAAACTCTTGTAAGGAGAAGAAGCCTCTGCCTTTCTTTAGATATCTGACTTCCCAAATTGGCGACGCCTGGGTGACCTAAGTGATAGCAGTATTGAGGAACTGACAGACATCAAGACCCACGTAGCTGTTGTTCTGATGCCAGTTTGGTTCAGTGGCAAATAATTCACAAAAATGAACCCACTCTTATTAGCTAAAACAAAACTTGAGGGATGGGACGTCCATTTACTGAAGAGCAGAGGACAAGAAAAAATCGCGATGCTCTTCAAAGGAAACAGTCTATAATAATAAAATCCGAGTGGATCTTTCTTGTTTGTCCACCCCAGGTGGGGGAGGGGTAGGTAAGGGATCGGGAGGGTGGGAGAGACATGGCACATCCACCCTCCTCCTGCAAACCTGTTTGTCCGCCCCATATGGGGGTGGGGTAGGTAGGCGATTTGGAGGGTGGGGAGACATGGCACATCCACCCTCCTCCTGCAAACCTGTTTGTCGGCCCCGGGTGGGGCGGGGTAGGTAGGGGATCGGGAGGGTAGGGGAGACATGGCACATCCACCCTCCTCCTGCAAACCTGTTTGTCCGCCCGGGGGGTGGGGTAGGTAGGCGATTTGGAGGGTAGGGGAAACATGGCACATCCACCCTTCTCCTGCAAACCTGTTTGTCCGCCCCATAAGGGGGTGGGGTAGGTAGGCGATTTGGAGGGTAGGGGAGACAGGGCACATCCACCCTCCTCCTGCAAACCTGTTTGTCCGCCCCGGGTGGGGGCGGGGTAGGTAGGGGATCGGGAGGGTAGGGGAGACATGGCACATCCACCCTCCTCCTGCAAACCTGTTTGTCCGTCCCGAGGGGGGTTAGGTAGGCGATTTGGAGGGTAGGGGAAACATGGCACATCCACCCTCCTCCTGCAAACCTGTTTGTCCGTCCCGGGTGGGGCGGGGTAGGTAGGGGATTGTGAGGGTAGGGGAGACATGGCACATCCACCCTCCTCCTGCAAACCTGTTTGTCCGTCCCGGGTGGGGGCGGGGAAGGTAGGGTTATTGGAAAGGTAGGGGAGACATGACTGGCAGTGCCAGGTTCCAGTGCAGCGTAGCACACACCATCAAGCTCATCAGGAATAATCTATATGCTTATCATAATTTTACAAACTAATTATTAAAGATAATACAAACACGCACCTGTGATATATACATACACACACACTCACACATGTAAAGGCTAAAGACAGTACAATGTATGCATATGAATTAACATACGGATGTGTGAAATAGCTCATACATGGAAATTGTCATTGTACCCTGAGTTTTTAAATTCAGATCCTTGAAACCCAGCCTTTGGTTTAACTAATTGTGGAGGGAAAGGTCTCTCGTTTGAATTTGAAGAAATGAAAAGAATCATCTGAGGAGACTTTTTCTTTTTAACAAAATGGAACGTAGATTTTTATACCTTTTATACTTCCTATGAAAAGGGACACTTCATTTACCAACTCGTCACGACAATATTACACGTAAACAATAAATTGCAAGAGGTATTTTTTATCTTTTGATTGTCCGGTTCCACGAGATTTGTCACCGTGTACGTGAACTTCTCATATACAGCCTCACTTCAGTCTCCGTTGGAATACACAGAGCATCTAAAAGGAAAAAAATTGCGTCAGCAGAGCAAATATGCAGACTGTCGGCCGCACCACGAAACAGGAACAGTAATAACCCATGCATAATCATCTCCAGCAGAAGGATAAAAGGAAATATAAAACAAAACAGGGAGACTTATTCCCCCATATGAGAGAGCCATGAAAGTCAAACATATCATAATTTTTTTCCCCTGTCAAGCCTTTACATATTCCGGCTGATGTATTCTGGACTCATTTCACAGGTAGAATGTCTGGAACTTTGGCTGGAATTCTCCTCTGGAAACGAGAGAAACATTACCATATTCCTGAAAAGAGAGAGAGAGAGAGAGAGAGAGAGAGAGAGAGAGAGAGAGAGAGAGAGAGAGAGAGAGAGAGAGGAAGCCATAGTTGATGTGAATGCTTCTGCTGGAGCTGCTTTGTGAGAGAGCAAACGCGCATGCGCACATTTATGTGTATAGGGATTCATTCGTAATGTGAATGAGATACTGACAGGCAGAATGAGAGAGAGAGAGAGAGAGAGAGAGAGAGAGAGAGAGAGAGAGAGAGAGAGAGAGAGAAACTCCCTAAAAGATTAAAAGGAGGTGATGTTGAAAAATATATCAAAGGTAGTAGGTCGCTTCTGCAAACGATATTGATATCACATTCCGATCGAAGGGATGATCAAAATGTTGCCGTAATTCTGACAACCATATTTTTTCCTGTCATGTAACAGTCATAAAAGTTATCAAATTAACTGACATCCACCAAAAAGTTATAGTTTCCATGGTAGGTAGTAGAACCTTTGGTAGTTAGTAGAATTTTTACAGTAAAAATATTATAATTTAATGCAATAAACTGCAGATGCTGCCGGTAATTTATCAAAGGAAAAAAATGACAAAAGCAGAATTCAGAATTATTAGGAAGTTTTATTATACGTTTACTACACAACAGCATGAACAATTACATAAATGAAAGCATTGGAAAAGAAAACTCCAATATCCGGTTACTCCCAATATGTTTTTATTAAGAAGTGCGCAAGACCAAAAAAAAAAAAAAAAAAAATCAGCGCCTGCAACGCACTGGCGTGATTCATTTTGCAAGTCTAGGAGAGAGAGAGAGAGAGAGAGAGAGAGAGAGAGAGAAAAATAAGACAATAGTACGAAGCCTGGAAAATATTTTACTGAAGAGCCTCGTGAAATATACATGAAAAGAAAAGAAAATAAGAGAATATTGAAAACTATCATAACCCCCTCGCAAAAAAGAAAAAAAAGACGAGAAAAAAAAGAGAAGAAGAGAAAGGAAAGCCATTAGCGGAAATATATATCCTTATATCCAACGGAATATCAGGAACCCGTTTTATCTCTAATAGAGGAAGCCCATTTAACTTCCCTGACAAGCTAATCCAACTTTTCAAATCACGTCCCTCAATTAAGTATTCCAATTAGCAAAATGAACAAGTACGTGTCAGGTATTCCGAAAAGGGATCGACGAAAAAAAAAAAAAAAAAAAGCGTTGGGCAATTTTCCAGATTTCATTATCGGAAGGTTAGGGATTTGCCGAAAAAGGAAGCGGAACTGATAAATCATTTTCCGCCTCTCTTATCTTATCCGCGTCCCAGTATGTCATGAAAATTGCATGTAACGTAAATACCCCTGATGCTGACGGAGAAGTTGGAAGCTTGATTTTTTTTTTCGAAAACTCGTCATTAGTGCTCCTGTTCCTCTTTCTACTGTATATATTATCATAATCGCCATGAGCTTCATCGTCATTATCGCCTCCAAAGCCGTGTGACCCTATCTTCCACAAGTATCCACCAACCACCATCTCTAGATTCATGTCTCAGGTTTTCATCCAAGTTGGTCTGGGTCTTCCAACACCTCTGCTGCCCAGACAGAGCAGCCCACTTGACAGTTTCGCAGACTATTCTCTCCGGGATGGGGCGAAGGACATGTTCAAGCCATCTCCATTCCCCTTATTTATCTTCTCTAGATATAGAACTTCCGTTATATCCTTGTGGGATTATATCATATGTCAATCATTTAGATACTTTTCAATGAAATACTACGGATCATGTCTGGAAAGTAATATACAGTAGATCGTAATAGACTAATGAATAATATTACTTTCATGTATAATTTCAGTGAATTTGATTTCCAGGTCCTATTTCGCCTGCCCAGTGTTTGATTTTCCTTTTATAATCCTTCATTAAATTTCATCTCAAGAGAACAAGTTTTGGATATCATTGGTCCTAAATAATCTAAAGATTCAACCTCATGAACCCTCCCTCCCTCTAGTGCCACTTTACTATTCTCACAGTATATATGCATATCTATCTATCTATATCTATCTATCTATCTATCTATCTATCTATCTATCTGTCTATCTATCTATCTGTCTATCTATCTATCTATCTATCCATCTATCTATCTATCTATCTATATAGATCTATCTATCTATCTATCTATCTATATATATATATATATATATATATATATATATATATATATATGTATATATATATATATGTATGCATGTATCTGTAATTATATACATTTAAATATATATATATATATATAAATATATATACATATGTATGTATGGATGTTTTTATGTATGTATGTATGTATGTAGTATATGTACATAATATGTACATTTATACATGTGGATTATTAATAACATATTGGTTACCGTTACCCTCTATAAAACTATATATATCTTCGCTTTGGATTTCAAGAAGCTAGTTAAACGATTGATAGCTTAGGTCAGTATATTTGAAGAATACATCACATACTTCACAAGGCTTAAGCAAGTCAGTTTTTATTACCTTTTGTAATGTGAGGGCTCGGTAATTTTAGTTTTCCATTCGTACCCCTCTTTCTAAAGGATCTGAAATCTTCAGTTTGTTTGTCATTGATAAATCTTGTACTATAAAGTCTATGATCAGTCATGACCACAGCTTTGAGCATCGTTAAATCTCCCATCAGTTAATTTGATCCATTTTTCAGTCAGTTGTCCCGAAATCCATTCTTAAGTCTGTCTGGAATAATGCATTTTCTTCTTCCTCCGTAAGCCTGATAACCATTCAGCTCTTGGGATGCATACGTATTTCCCCCTCTTAAATGTTCTGTCTGTTTCTCATGCCAATACATTTATTTCTAATATATATTATTTGTGACCTTATTACCTTCGACGTAATTACGAACTCTATTACGCCTCGTGCAAATCTGCGTGCTGTAACAAGTGCAACTTATAAGGTCTTAGAAATACCCAGAACAATGTATTGTAGCATACCCAAACTAATAATGGAAGCTGGGAAAAACGTGTGTATTTAGAATGGCTAACCGATAATCAGACACTCATAACAGAACAGGTGCTTATAACAATTAGCTCCGAGTAACGTTTAAATCGTTTAATTATGAACAATAAAAACTAATTATACAAGAAAAATGCGCCTCTCACATGCTGCAAAGAGAAATTGGCTAATCATATTAAATTAATTAGCATCAAACACATCATTTGCTTTAGAGCGTATCGTCATTTGATTATGCAGCTAATTATATCTAATATTAACATACACTCTAATTGGTTTCGCTGCGTAGGAATTACTGGCATGACACAATGCTTTAATCACATACCTTACAGAATATCATTAGCTGCATCTTTCAACTGGGGCGGGCTGTAATAATATGACTTTATGTGGAGCATATTGCATTTTCATCACCGGGCTGTTTAATTTCATTTCATACCTCATATGAGATTACTCAGTAATGTCTGTGAAATTCAAACGTCCTCATCTCAGTCCAGGAAATTAATGACGAATTACAATCTCCTCACTCGCTGCTGGAGCGCTTAATTATTATGTTCCTATTCAATTTATTGGCCGAAAAGGAATAAAATTCTGTCTGAACGGCTGAATAAAAATGCTGCCGACCTGTGAGAGAGAAAGGTCATATCTTCTCGAAGTTTTATGGTGCTACTTTGTCTATAATTTTCGACCGTCTTGGAAAATTATAGTGATATCAAGGATATTCTTGCCATCCTCACACTGGTAACAGAAGCTAATAGTTTCTATGTGGTATATAAGATGCATATATACATATATATATATATATATATATATATATATATATATATATATATATTATATATATATATATATATATATATGTATATATAAATATATATATGTATATATATATAAATATGTGTAAATATATGTATGTATATATATATATATATATATATATATATATATATATATATATATATATATATATATATATATATATATATATATATGTTCTTCCACTTCTGCTCTTAGGTTGTGTCAAAATATTGTAAAATGGCACTATGATTCTTGTGGTGCTTTAAACATGCTGGGGAAGTGGAATTGCTATTTAGTTAGCTGGTTCAAGGATTTGCAGTTCCTTCTGAGCATCTAAACTATTCACATACAATGTTGGTAATATATTCGTGTGAGGAGGGTTACAGTATTTCATTTACTGGGATATTAGGGTAGGTCATTTATATATTCTGAGCCAGCTTCCTAAGGAACAACCAATCTCACAATGCTCTATAAAGCCTTCACTTGTCCCTTTAAGGGCTTGCTACGTACTGAATAACATAACACAACAAGCTTACCAATATGCGAAGAGGCCTAACTGTTAAAATTATCTAACCATCTGCCTATTTTAACAGGACATTTTCCCATTACAGTGACTTGACATCGGG
>NC_089763.1:53722586-53725086 GCF_040412425.1 Macrobrachium rosenbergii
TTGGGCGGAATACACTTTTCCTTCTAGTACGGTTATGACATATGTGTTTCTATACCTTGAGTTACCTCTCATCAAAAGGGACGCTTTGGAATATAGGGCAGAAAGGTATTTTGGTGGAAAAGTAGGATACAGCGATAGGGTAACACCGGAATTAAGGTTAATACGTAAAGATTACGGAGTACAGAAATGTCTAAAATCAAAATACTCTGAAGCCTGGCTTTGATTTTTTACGCTTTCCTTGAAAGTTCCACTATGAAAGGTGCCATTTTATATCAATAGGAAAATGCTGAACTCGCTAGGTAAACATTGCAGATGTTTATTTTGTTACTCATTATTTCCTAAACGGTGATTTGCACGTACATGAATTAGTCATCAGATTGTTTAAATGATTCACCGGAAATATATTCTTATTATCCATATTCCTCTATTTTGACATTTATATTTGTTTTTACGACTAATGGTCAAATAACCCTGAACGAGGCTACATTTAGATAGATAGACAGACGGAGAGTTTTACGATTTTGACAATTACTGATAATCCTTTTTATTCAGTGATGAATGCGGCAGACGAATGCCTGACTTTTATGTAAAGGATTTCAGACCACATGAATAAACAAACCAAAAATCAATGGACGCAAATATTTCACGTAGGAGTGCCACAAGGTTAATTTGGAAAAGCGAAATGGAAAAACCAGCTTCGATAAACCAATTTGTCGAGATACGAATGTAGTGAACTCGAGCAAATTTTACAAATATGTTTTCTCTCTTCCATTAGTGTATATGCATAAAGTTTTGTAACATGAAACAGGATCTAAAAATATCATCCATAATTAAGCGCCATTGAACCAGATGCAACTGACATGTTTGTTCATTCGAGCGCCAGGTCGGGATGGGTTGGGGAGGCTGTTTGGTGGTGGGAGTGGTTAGAAGCGGAGTGGAAGTAGGGAGCATGGATAGGGATTGGGCAAAAGAAGAAGAAGAAGAAAGAAAGCCAACGGGGAAGAAAAATCTCATAAAAGTAGAAAACAAAACAGGTGCGAGATAAAGGGTCGTGTGAAACATTTTCTGACGACGAGGGTAAAAGAAAAAACGAACGCGGCGAAACATTGGTAAAAGCAGAGCATGTTATGAACAACTGCGGATAAAAATCTTTATAGACTGGTATATAAACAGTAGATGTTTCCATAAATGCTAGAAATTAGTTTATTTCCTAAGCATAAAGGATTTCTGTGCTTCAAGCTGATAGTCAGGAATGGCCTATACCCGTTATACCTGAATTTGTTTCCTTTGCTGAACATCATCATCATCATGATAGGTTTCATATTATTCCAAATATTAAAATGTATGAATTAAGTCCTAATTACGGCTTATTCAAAATATTTTTGAGATTCTAAAAGACAGAATGTCCATATATGACACGGGTAAAAATAAGTAAAAATAAATGAAGATCACACAACAAAAGTAAAAAACTAAGCTGATGCTGCACTGAGCCTACCGTGATATTGCAGTCTTTCTATAACTAGGAGCATCTACATCAACAGCACTAACAATGAAACCTTTTGCAAAATTTCAAAGCAAACGGACTGAAGAAACCTCTCGTACTGGACATTGCAGCATTGCGGAATCCTAGCAACATTTAGATGCAAACAACCCAGGAAGCGAGTAGTAAGCACTAACTTGTAGGGTGAATGCACATAAAAGGGAATACCGAGGATTCCTGTTGAAATAGGTGGTCGATGAGGGCATCGTCTAATGATTTCAAATGTATTATACACAAACACACACACACATATATAATATATATACATATATATATATATATATATATATATATATATATATGTATATATATATATATATATATATATATATATCTTATATATATATATATATGTATGTATGTATGTATGTATACTCATATATATATATATAGTCTCATGTAATTGGGCTACTTGGAAATCTTAGCTTTATAATAAATAATATTGCCAAGACCAGGAAGAACATTCTATATTATACGAGCTCGTATAATAAAAGAATGTTCTTCCTGGTCTTGGCAATATTATTTATCATTAAGTTATTATATATATATATATATATATATATATATATATATATATATATATATATATATATGTATATATATATATATATTTACATATATAATGTGTGTGCGTGTGTGTGTAATAAGTTGTCAAACTGCACGTGACAAATATATATGCAGATAACCATTTGAAAGGTGAAAATTTCAGACCAGGCACCAAGATCTTTCGCGTATCATGTACACTTCTTGAGGGGTACTTTGGAGTAATTTATACCCCAAAGAAGTGTTCGTGATACACGAAAGTACTTGTTACTTTGTCTTTAATTTTCACCTTTCAAATGGTTATCTGCATATATATTTGTCACGTGCAGTTTGACAACTTATTACACACACACACATTATATATGTAAATATATATATATATATATATATATATATATATATATATATATATATATA
>NC_089763.1:53727586-53755086 GCF_040412425.1 Macrobrachium rosenbergii
ATAAATAATAATAATAATAATAATAATAATAATTGATAATTGATGCCAAATGACACCCTTCTTGAGGACGCCAAATGTTCAGGACGCCAGGACGCCAAATGGCACCTTTTACCCTATTTTATATATATATATATATATATATATATATATATATATATATATATATATATATATATATATATATATATATAATATATCATAAATTATAGGAACATCACATCTTAGTATAACAGGACGCTGTACAGTGAGATTTTAATAATAATAAAAAAACGACAGTTGAAAGTTGACAGAGGGACTGATAAGGGGCAGAATAGAATATTGTAGGTTCAGACGAGAGTTTTTAAAGATTAAATGTTTATATAAAGGAAGCAAAGTCTGTGTTAGAATAAGTAGACTGGATAGACTGGTTTGGTCTAAAAGTGGGCCTTTGACAAGGGTGTGCTGTTCCTCTGTGAATTTTCGGCGACTTTATGAAGGATGTGATATGAAACGTCAGAGAAATGTCAGGGATACGATAATGAATTATAAATGGACAGTGGAATGATTAATGTTTTGCAAATGATATAATGCTGATTAGGAATTGTGATGAGAAACTGCAAACATTCCTAAGAGTCTAAAGGATTTTTTGCAAGAGGGAAAACCGAGAGTAATTGTGAGCAACAAATAGGCCGTAATGGTAATTGGAAACCGAGAAGCTGGAACACTGCATGTAAATATAAATGGCGGTGGAATGAGGACGGTTAGTTTGTTGTGCATGTATTTGGGAATAAATATAATAGATGATCGTAGAATGAGAGAAGAGGTGATTCACAAAATAGGGGAAACAAGAAAAGTAGTGGGGTTTGTGGAAAAGATTGCGAAGAGACTTGAATGTCTATGGAAATCAAGAGATGAATGCATAAAGGGACTGTTGAGTCACCTATCCTTTACAGGAGTGGAATGTGGATGATGAATGCGAATAAAAAAAAGAATTGGGAAGCCGTAAAGACGAGATGTTTGTGTAGTATATACAGTGCAAGAAGAGCCGACAGTGTGAGAAATAAAGAGATGTGTAGAGGCAGTACAAAAAAACCTGGTGTAGGTATCAGTGGGTGAGAAGGTACCAGAAAGGAAGGTTCCTAATCACCAGGAAGCACGAGCGTGTCCAAGATAAGGGCGACGACGCAGTATGTTGAGCGGGACTCAGCATGTTGCTGCTGAGCCTTAGTGAAGGTATATGAAACCTCAACATCTATGCTACATTAAACTTGGGGATCTTCCATGATCCATCAGTTAAAGTATGAACAAAGCAGTGACTTAGGTGTTGCTTTTCCCGGCAGCCACCCTCTGTGAGGTGAAGGTGTTTAATTAATGTTGAAGCTGATTTTTTTTCCAACACCATCATCTTTTAGTTCAAGTTCTGTGATTCTTTCAGCTACTGCCATAGAGACCCAAGGGCCGATAACTGAGAAAGAGAAACACGAGCTCTGACTAAACCGAGACAAACAACGAACAGAGCACAGAGAACGAAGGGAGAGAAGGAGAGAGGGACGGCAACAGCGCAGTGTCTTTGTTTTACCTGAGGAATGAGAGAGAGCCGCGGATAATCTTGCACTCGACGCTGTGCCCTACAGCCATGTAAACAATACCGTACTTATTCGGATTAACAGAATCCGTATTATCAAAATAGGAATTCCCGGAATTCGGAATTGGCACGCCTGCCTCGCACAATTTCATTTTAATGGCCATTACATGAAGAGACTAAGTAAACACAAGTGCTATTAAAGAGAGTGATTACGCATACAGCATTTCCCCAGGGGGAAGACGAGGGGGGGGAGGGGGCGGGGAAGGATTATCCCCCGCAAAACGGAGCATAATGGCGAAATTACCCCAAACTTACTCTGATAAACTTGCCATCCCTCTGGAGTCATTAGCTCAATTCTAAATTGCTTCTCATACACAGTATTATTTCCTGTAATATGAAACGCACTTTAGCTAATATAAATTATCATAATTTTTCTTCCTTTCCCGTCACTCTTTATTGCTGTTTTTAGAACTGTTGGTTTTAAATACAATATATATATATATATATATATATATATATATATATATATATATATATATATATATATATTCATATATATACACATACACAAACACGTATATACATTTAAAATATATATATATATATATATATATATATATATATATATATATATATATATATATATACATAAAATTTTTAGCTTACACATGAGTGACTTTTTTATATTCACAAACATCAAGCCACGGATATTGTTTAATATCGAATTCACTATACCGTGGGAATAACTTGCACCGAAAGGGAGCTACAATTCATAAGTCTTCGGTGCCGGCTATCAAATCACTGTCTATCGCTGTTTCTAAACCAGGCTACGCACAAACACCCATGTAGTTCGTCTCTTGCCTTATCCCATTCTGCTTTTACTGTCTATACTTCGCAGCAATTGAAAGTTGCATTTTTGTTCTGAGAAACCACTGAGTGGCCTTGGGTACGAAAACAGCTCTTCGTTCTTCTCTTTCTTTAAATCTTCAGCTGAAAACCCTTGTGCTCAGTCAACAGACTATAAACCCCAGAAGGTTCCAAAGTGACATCAGCCTGCAGAAAGAGACAAGCTGTAGGAAAAGGTGATGACTAGCTGAGTATGAAGGAATAGGAAATAAAACAGATACACCTGAAATTCAGGAGACGTCAGCCCATCGCTTAAACATTTGGAGATCAGAGGATTTCACAAGACAAAACTCCTACCAAACTGAGTCGTAGCTAAGTGAAGATTTAGAGATAACCGGTTTAGACGATATCAGGGACAGAAATGATACTGGGTTTTGGTACTCATTTCGTTAAAAGAATTTCTAAAATTAATAGACAAGACCCATCTGGTACTTGTGCAGTAATTTCAACGTTGCAATGTTTGTACCTCTGCTGGAAGTCATCAGTCAATAACAAACTCCTTTTTAACACATAGACCTGTGATTGTCTTTGCAATTTATGCCAAACTGTTGATTGTGCATGTTGTTTCATCACAGTTTTTCTCTGCAATGTTTAGTAAACCAGAAAAATTGAAGAACTGCCATTTCACCGCTTAAAGTCCGCTTTTTTTATCACAAATGTTTTTTTAGAGAGATCACTTAAGTATTGCAAGTATTTTACTGTGTACCTCTGCATATTTTTGGCTTATGTATGTAACTATAAATAATTTTAAACCAAAGCGTTCACTTAAACCCTTTCATAGTAATTTTACTTACATACAAACACTCAGGTGCGCATGTATGATTTCGTGGCTTATTTAAAACACCCTTGGTGACCATTACATGAACCTCACGTGTTGTATCCAATCTAACTTTCCAACATCATAATAACCGTGTTTGTGATTTATTATGTAATTATAGATAAACGTTGTTTATTACTCCTCACGAACGAATTGCATTACGCTTTTTAAGATAACTTTGAACAATGCTTGTTTATGGCGTTACCACATATTAATGATAATTGTTTTTAAATCGATAGCCATTCTGAGACGTAGTTCTCCCGTCCCTCTACGGCAATTAATCGTAAGAGGCGTTTACAACCTAGAATATAAAGAGGAAATTAAAATAAAATCATTATTTAGGTTTGATAAAAGCGGGAGAGCCGAATAATACCTGTGTATAGACAATCTTTCTTAAAAATTAAGTTCCATTGTTCTTAGAAAGATAAAGATGACGCAATTACTAGACCGTTATGCTCAACATTTCGATGGTTTTGCCCTTGGATAATCCGTATTCTCTCCTCATTGGGATACGTAGAAGAAAGGTCTAACACAGACTATATAGTCTGGAATATATATATATATATATATATATATATATATATATATATATATATATATATATATATATATATATATATATATATATATATTTTCCTCCTTTAAGGTGCTTTTTTCCCATTTGTATGGGGTAAGCACAATGCCTTCTTTTGAAGGACTTTGATTTGGCTTTGGGGTAAACCGTAGTCTCGATCGGCTGCCCTGCCTGTCATCGCTTAGACCCCGGTAGCGTATGTACATGTATTGTACCAGTCACCAGCGCCCTTTTCCCAGCAGCGAGAAGTTGTTGCGCGGTTAGGTCCACAGTCGAGATGTATATATATATATATATATATATATATATATATATATATATATATATATATATATATGTATGTATATATATATATATATATATATATATATATATATATATATATATATATATATATATATATATATATATATATATATATATATATATATTGTACATGTGAATCGACGTCAAATCCCATTTTATGACACAAATAGGATTAGGTAATCTACCTGTAAATTAAACCACTGTCGCGCGTCGTTGATATTGTATCTGGCAATTATTTGAGAAAGAACGTTTAAGGTCATCAAAAAGTGTCACATCTCGGAAACTTTACAGGTCAAGAGCAGTGCAATGACCACAATGTATTTATTCAGCCAGAAAACTGTTTTCATTTTAAACCACTTTTGCTAGACAGATATTATATCCGGCGACCAAATTGAAAAGACTATGTCTAAGGTACGCAAGCAGTATCATATCTCCGACACTTGGCAATACCAGGGTACAGTGCAGTCAATACTAACCGTTTGTCTTCCCAGAAAATAAGCTGCTTTGAATTCGGCATGTAACAATACCCTACATTTTTTGCTGTTTATCCACGAAGCACCTCTACTGTGCTGAATGCATTCTTGTGCTCTAGTAGGTCATTATAGCCATGCTTTTTATGGTCAGTGGGCAGAATCAGAGCTGAATCACTGGAAGGGTACCAGTGTTAGACAAACAACGGCATCATTTCGTCTAATCAGAAATGGGTTCTTTTATAGAATTAAAAACTTATTCGAACTTTGTCCATTTCACTGTTTCATTCGTCTCAAAATTTCCAGTGATCCGTAAACTCTGTCTCTCTGTCACCAGTACCTTTCTCAGTACCAAGTCCTATTACTCTTTTATCAAAAGTAGCAGAGACAACCTCCGCTGGATTCCCAGTGTTCTACAAATACCTGTCTTTTTGGACGTCTTTAGCAAGTTGTACTTTATTTTGTTTTCTTGTGTCTCATTACTTATCTCTCTCTTCCTCTCTCTGTTTAAGCCCCTCTTTGTTACTTGTTCTGCTGGTCTGGCGTACTTAACATTCCTACTTTCTAGTTAGGTTTATTTAACTGATAGAGTATCTGCGCCTCCAGTTGTCTTCTGGATCATATTAGGCGTCGTATCTGGTGCCTGCACTTAGTTTGAATGAATAAATGAAAGAATCATGAAAAGACGGAGTTAAAGTGGCTGGACAACGAGATAGAGATCCTAAAAACTGAAATTATTAGTTAGAGAAGTTGACAACAAAATGGAAGAGAGGAAGTGACAAAGGAGGCAAAGTAAAGGGCTAAAAAGCTGGTGCAGCTAGGAGCCGAGGGAACACTGCAAACTCCCTTCAGAATGCCTACAGTACACCAGTTCAGGTGCAATGATAGCACTACTTCCCTACGAAGCGATACTTGGCTGGTAGTTAAAGCGCCTCGGTTGGTTGTCCTCGCCACACCTCTAAGATTTCTAACATCTGTCTTCCCACTTACTCCAGTTTCAGGCAAGAGCCCGTGCTAGCATAAGCCATTTTAATTTAACCGAATAAACAACCAGGAGTCAAAGTCATGGGAGAAAATAGCCGGTTCTCTACTCCACAACCTCAGGGCCTAGTTTACATGCCTCCTTACAATACATGACCCCAGCTCCATTCACTGGTATGATGCTGACTTTTATTTTTGATAATGTAGTAGTTTTAACATAGCTACAGTATCATACTCTTCCATAGCTTGTTATTTATTTATCTATTTATGTTTGCCATTAAATCAAATATATATTTCATTCCTCCTCTTTTTTCATTTTTCTCATATAAGAATTCTGTTCTGCACGTTCTTTCTGCACTACTTCACCGTCATTTAGTTCAGTCCAAAGGTCCAGATCACTCTTCTTAACCCCTTCATCATCTTACCCTACTTCCGGGCTGCCTTTGGGCAAGGGCTCGTACTTTCACAAGGCACTCTTAATCTAAACCAACCAACCAGCTAAGCACTGGGTACTGTCTCCCCGATGTTAGCTAAATAGTGTAAGGTCATTTCTCAGGTGGCGGAATAGGCAATTCTCGATTGTTGGAAAGCGGTTGGCTGGTGTTTGAAATGAGGATGCTTAAATTTTTGTCACCTTGAACGTTACGAGATTTGATTTTGTTACATCATTTGAAAGATGATAAAGGTGCACAGTATATGAATTTGTCGTGATAAAACACATTTCAGCATACGTTGATACTTTTCTTAAAAAGGCTAAGAAGGACTACACGAATCTTGGATTAAACACAAATATGTAAACTCCAAATATGGAATTAGCAGCAACGAAGTGTACCTCCTAAAACGTCTTCCGTGTTTAGTGATTATGAATTTCATACTCCTGACATTAGTTACGAGATTCCCTCGCACTGACTTATTGAATTCCGTAAGCATCCCGTATTAATGACTGACTCATTATTAAACTGCAGTGCATGTCGAGGTGACGGTTACAAAACTGTACCATCGTCACGGCGACACAAGTTGACATAAATTCATCAAGTAATAATTTTTTCAAACCTACTTTGTCTGGCGCTTCTTTCAAAATAACTCCTAAAGTGTAAAAGGCTGCGTCGTTACGAAATATTCCGGCCCTTGCACATCTTTTCAATATTACTGTGCTTTTAGTTTTCTGTAAAAGAAAACTATTGAGATGGCTTTTTCTGTCCGTCCGCACTTTTTCTGTCCGCCCTCAGATCTTACATACTACTGAGGCTAGAGGGCTGCAAACTGGTAAGTTGATCATCCACCCTCCAATCATCAAACATACCAAATTCCAGTCCTCTAACCTCAGTATTTTTAAAATTTTATTTAAGGTTAAAGTTAGCCATAATCGTGCGTCTGGCAACGACATAGGACAGGCCACCACCGGGCCGTGGTTAAGGTTTCATGAGCCGCGATCATACAACATTATACCGAGACCACCGAAAGATAGATCTATTTTCGGTGGCCTTGACTATACGCTGTAAGTGTTGACAAAAAAGCTGCAGCAGCATTAAGGGTATCCATTGCGAAGGAGAGTCCAGACGGATCTCGACTTCCGATGAAGTTTTCCTGTGATTCGGCCTTTCCTCCTCGGCGCAAATTGCGTCTTTCCTGACCTCGTTTGGGAACACTGGCTGGGATCCCCCGGTAATCAAGGGGACGGTCATTACGATCTGCCAGGTCTCTGGCGTCTTCTTTACTTTCTTCAGACAGCAGATTTGAAACGGTGGCTTCTGTTTTTGTCTTTTCCGTTTGTTTTCGTGTAGTGACGTCTATGCCGGGCAAAAGGGAACGTGGGAACTTTTGTTACAAAGGTTAGACTGAGAAAAGTTACAAATTTCATTAAGCTTCAAATAATACTTGACCATTCAGTCTCCATACGCAAATGATTTCAGGTAATTATGCTATTAGCCTTTTAAATAGCTTCTAGATTTCCCACCCGTTATAAGATACATCAGGTATTTGGTATCCCACTATGTTATTTTTAGACTTTTACAGCTAACAGCGCTCTAAGCACTTAAACATTGCAATTGACCCCCAGTGGGAATTATCTGTGAAACCAGTCCAAATATATTTGACGTTATTCGTTTTTTAATGTTTAGCTCATCTGTTGTTAGCATCATTTTTGTAAGTTCGGCAGATTCTTTCCAGAGGCATAAATGCCAATTTCTTCAAGTCCCAGCGGCTACTGATTGTTCAGTGTTCTTTTCAATGTTTTCAGATAACCTCCGAACTTCATTTCATTAGGAATCCTACAAGTTGCTCTGTGTAAAACTCTTTTTTTTTTTTTTATAATCACAATATCCTGTTATCAATATGCATTTACTGTTTATCATCACATTTTGTTAAAAAGATATTCTTATTTATATATTCCTTCCTTATCTAATCGATATAACGTAGAACACGAGCTTCTTCCTTGACATAATGTGCTCAGTGCTTTTTCATTGTTCAGTTTCCTGATAAACATAAGCGTCTTTAAATATAGCTTATTCCTTAATATTATACGTCAAAGGTGAATCAAAACTATCAATTTCTTTCACCTCTTTGTCTTTATTTTGCCGTTACCTTCTTAGAGCTTTTCTAAGAAGGAAGTAAATAATTCATCAAAAAGGCAAGTACATTCCTGTTTAGAAGATACATTTTTAGGAAAACGCTTCTAGTGAGTGATTTTAGGTTTTCCTTGATGAACGTAACTGGTTATCATAGACATTAAATCTACAAAATATTATCATAGACATATAATATATATATATATATATATATATATATATATATATATATATATATATATATATATATTATATATCATATTATACTACACACACACACATATATACATATAAATTATACATATATATATATATATATATATATATATATATATATATATATATATATATATATATATTTGAGGTATGTTTAAAAAGTATCCGACTTTTATTCATAAAAAATACTCGTATTCAGATACAACAATCTTACACTAATCTCCTTCAGAGTAGTCCCCTTGGGCTGATACACACTTTTCCCAACGGTTCTGCCACTGTCGGAAGCTGGAACGCCTCTTTTCAAATGGCGCACAGCTTGTCAGTAGCATTCTTCATGATGTCTTCTCTGGACTGAAATCTGGTACCTTTTCGAGCGAAAACACTCTAAGGGATTTGCACGCCTTATTTGACTCGATAAATGACTTAGAATGTGTGTAAATGATTTGTTCCTCTCTCTCTCTCTCTCTCTCTCTCTCTCTCTCTCTCTCTCTCTCTCTCTCTCTCGGGCAGGTGCGTTATCGTGATGGAGCTGCCATTAGCCGCTGCCCAGAGAGAGAGAGAGAGAGAGAGAGAGAGAGAGAGAGAGAGAGAGAGAGAAACGAAATATTTACACAGATTCTAAAGTAATTTATCGAGTCAAATAAGGCGTGCAAATCCTTATAAGTTTTTATCCTTTCTTTTTAATAATTTTTTTACGAAAAGGGACCAGATTTCAGTCCAGAGAAGACATCATGCAGAAAGCGACGGACCAGCTGAGCGCCATTTGAAAAGAGGCGTTTTTTATGAATAAAGGTCGGATATTATTTTAATACATATTATTTTATATATATATATATATATATATATATATATATATATATATATATATATATATATATATATATATATATATATATATATATATATATATATATATATATATATATATACACACATTGTTACGTGGGTCATTCGGTTGATGAGTTTAATTATTAATTACTGTGATTTATATAGCCTTGCTTTACCTAAGACCCACGTAATCCCATCAATTAAGGCTAAAAGTTAACCAAAAGACAGATAATTAACTTAATTAAATTCGGTCGCCATTGGAAACTAAGTTACTGAATATTTTGCTTTATTCTGAAGCAAATGAATTAAATAAAACCACATTGATCAACCATCTAGTTCAACAAAGAAAATTAATGAAAGTACGGAATTCTCCGTGAGCCAATAACAGCTCCAGACTCCGTCCCCTTCGGACACCATAATATTTTCCCGACTTTAGAGTCTGACGCAACAGCTGAGTTGCTCTAGTGAAGCTCTTATAATCAGTTCTCTAGTATATTATGGTTATTCCTCCTCCAAACAAAGGTATGACCAGGTTCAAAGGCGTGCCTGACTATTACTTAAACCAATCCTGTCACTTATCATTAATTACTGCAAGGGGGGTTATTTTAAATTGAGAATATTATGTTAACACCTTGGAGGATACTTTATGCAATCTCACTAGGCAACACTAATTGTACTTCATATAATTGACTTCATAAATGGGATATGGTTTCACTAGGATTCCTTAGTCAGTGACTGAGAAGAGAGAAACTTAAACCAGAAATACAGTAGGAGATATAACAGAGGAAAGGCGAGTAATTGTCATCCTTAGACTTACCTTCACGTAGATCAATTGCGCGCACTTGCATCTGACGCCCGGGGTGTGTTGAATCGATCCTCATCGGTTCCACTAAGTTAGAATGACAAAAGTAGAAAGGGAGCGAGAGTGATACCACTCTTGTGACCGCTGAACTCTCTTTGACCTGGGGTCGAAAGTGTGGGTCGTGGCATGTCAACAACTGCCACCCCCCCTTTGTAGCTGGCGGGTAGCCTGAAAGATAACAACTCGCTAGTATGGGGTTTTAGGCAAAAGGGAGCTTAAGGGATACCCTAACTAAAGGTGGCCCTAGTGAAACCTTCTCTGTGGGAAAGGTCCCCAAGCTAAACTTATAACCTGCTAAGATGGATGGTGTGTAAACACAACAACCAGCCAGCTTCCTCCCTGCTTTCCACAGAGGAAGCTTTTCCTTGGTGCTTTCTTGTCTTTGTTTTTTCTCCCTTTTTTTAGTTTATCTTCTACTAAATCAAAGCAGAGAAGTCGAACAGCATATAATATTTGTAATAATATATATGTTATGGCCAAAACCCAAAATTGGCCAAAATGGGAAGTGGCCGACCAATTCGGGAAATAGCTGAGGTGGTGTGGCCTAGGTCCGACCACTTGAAATTAACAGTGTATATATATATATATATATATATATATATATATATATATATATATATATATATATATATATATATTTTATATATGTATATATGTTACAGTAAGACTGTGAAACCAGGGATTTCACGAAATCCTGAATTTTTCAGGGAATTCGTGAAATCACCAATTCACTTAGGGACATTTGATCCCCGAGGGGCTAGTACTGAATACGGCGAAACAGTGATTCAGCTATACTGTTTCGCCATGTTTAGTACTAGCCCCTTGGGGAGCAAATGCAGTTAGGGACACTTGATCCCCGAGAACAGGGCAAACTCACATTATACAGTGTTAGTTTCAAGTAACCGGGCCTTTGGTCACACCACCTCGACCTCGGCCACCTCCAAATTGGCAGGCCACTTCCCACTTTGGCCTATTTCGGGTCTTGGCCACTTCCCACTTTAGCCGCTTTCGGGCTTTGGCCGTAACATACATACATACATACACACACACACACACACACATATATATATATATATATATATATATATATATATATATATAATATATATATATATATATATATATATATATATATATATATATATATATATATATATATATATATATATATATATATATATATATATATATATATATATATATATATATATATATATATATATATATATATATATAATATATATATTTATATATATATATATATATATATATATATATATATATATATATATATATATATATATATATATATATATATATATATATATATATATATATATATATATATATATATATATATGTGTATATATATGTGTGTGTGTGTGTGTGTGTGTGTGTGTGTAACCCTATGTTCGATGTATGAAAATTCGTTAGTTACTGGGATGCTTACTGAAATAATTTTCTAAAAGTGGTTATGCAACAAAGGAACGTAAAGATCACGACAATTCCCACCGCCATAACAAATGTCATCATTATCTGTGTTGAGAATCCAAAGACATGGTATAAGAAGCTGGAGGAACTGTAAAGTGTGGAACCGTAATATGATAGGGAGTTATATAACTTGATTATCCAGAGGGGAAAGAAGGAGCCAGGAGCCTAAGATCTAGGAAAATCGGGAAGAAATGAAAGGGAGCCTTCGAAAGCCTCAGACAATTAATCATGACAGAATAGTGGAGACTTGATCCTGGGGTCGTCTTAGGCTTAATGAACTACGAGGATGGAACCTGATCAGGAACTCAGAACAAGAGAGAGAGAGAGAGAGAGAGAGAGAGAGAGAGAGAGAGAGAGAGAGAGATCGACGTACCCGTTTGAGTTTTCTTTCTTTAGACTGTTTTCAAACCAAGTCAACTCTGAATCTTTAATTCGTTAGGCTCACTTACACTTTACCAGAGTAAGATTCCGATAAATATTTGTTCTGATCAGACCTGATGATCCACATTCCTTTGTTTTCTGCTAATAATGTCCGGGAACAAAAAGTAGCAAAATAAAACTATTTGCAGTATTGTTAAACATTCGCATCGTAACTGGTGTTTACGAAGAATAATTATTGTTTTTCTTTTTAAATATTTTCTGTGATATGTATCAATTTTTTGGGAAATAGCTGCACCAGTTCCTTTATAAAATTACGAAATCTTAAAATTTAAGAAAAAGGGTTTATAGATGACAAGTAATTGCCAGAATATCACAAGTGTTCATTAGATGACAGAAAGCTGACGTTCTGTTCCACAAGTACGGTTATCATCAACCATAAGTAGACATCTATTTGTAACTGGTACCATATTATGAAAGAGGTAAAATATGCTTTGCTTATTACCAGCAATTACAGTTATGATTGCAAAAATATTTGCAAACGGTTCACATAGTATGTTTGTACTCCTGATCAATTTCCTCGCTGAATGGATATGGTAACCGTGATGAATCATCTTAGAAAGAAACTTGTTAAACACTGACAGCAGAATTCCGTAATGTTTGTAACACACAAGATGCAGGTTGGTAAATCCAACATCCAAATTACCCAAAGACCATTTTAGGACGCCAACTTCGATGGGCTATCAAAGAAACACTCTCAGTGATGACATAATATTCGTATAGGCAGTAAGAGCTAGGCTTATGAGATCTGGAGGGACTGGATAATCCTATGAGCTTACTTAACATTTTTCTAACGGAATGACTGAGATTTGTTAATTTCAAAGAACAGCGTTTAAGTTGAGTTGGATGATAGTGGCCGTTATTTTTTTTAGACAAACATGAATTAGAAACAGATACTATTTCGACAAGAAAACGTCTGACACCCCTGCCTAAGTAGCGGACGAAAACCAAACATTTTCAGCAATAAGTACCTTGTGATAAAGCGTGTGAAGTGTAGGAAAGACCATAATCTACTTCTGGAATTCACTGACGGAGAAAAATAATTCAGCTGCAAGGAGAAAGATTATAGAAAAAAAAAATCAAGATGACTGTCAAAGCATATAGGAAAAGTACTCAAAAGATTGTGAAAAGAAATGTTGCAGCTCATGCCGGTAACATCGAAGAATATATTAAGAAATAGATGAAAATTATTTTAAGAAAGATTCAATTTTAAAATCGAAGACTGAAAATAAGAACCACCGTGTAATCCGATGATGATCACGGGTGAGGAAGAATGTAGGAATGTGGACTGTAAAATTTATGTTCCTTTGGAATGCTGCACTATGTGTGATAGGCACCTTCTTGTAAAGAGTTACTAATGCCAGATTTCGGACGTGAGACAGACAAATTTATCGGAGAACTGATAGTCTCATGGGAGGTCAAGGCAGTTGGCTGCGTGTGCAGCTACACAAAGCACCTGTTTATACTGCAATGCAGCACGCCTGGGAAGCGACAAGACACGAGGAAAAAAAAAACGAATAAGAATTAAGAATTGAAGTGGACGTGTTGGCTGTTGTGGTAAACAAAATTTTTTCAGTAAAAGAATGGATTATGAACACTCATCTGGTAATCTTATTGCTGACAAAAATTCAACTAAGTAATGATATTAAAGATGAATATTAAGATTAGCGAGGAAACTACTAAATCAATAAAGAGCAGGACACCAAACATTCAAAAGATCTTGAGTTATATACCGCAGTCGGACTGAAATATGTATAAAGAGATCCGCTACAGAGAAGGATGTTTTAATACGCAGCATCCAGTTGCTCCAGGAAGATGCCTTGGTTATATATGAAGAAAACGTGATGATACCGTGAACCAGGTTTTTAAAATGATAAACTCTAAGTAATAAAAATAAAAATTTCTGCCGAAAAAAAAATGGGACGAAAAAGGAGGTCCCCTAAATATGAGAAAATAAACTGCAAAATTGTAATGGCATCTTGTGGTGTTACAGTAAAACGCATGAAACCAGTTAAAAAGACAGACTAACTTATAAAGCAAACTCTTTTAAACAAGAGAGTTTTATCTATATATTACTGAATATGCATCAAGGCTCTTGTGCATATTCTATTGAATGCACACCAAGGCTCACACTTTCATCTATTTCATCAAGATCTCTTAAGTACTTAATTGACCATCAACAAAATTCTCTTCCACATTCAATAAAATGAATCCAGAACATTCTGTATGCCTCTCACAAAACGGTATTTCAGTTTAAAAAAATATAAAGATTAGTACAGTGAAGCAATAAAAGATATCATTGCTAATCGGTCCGTTAAGTTTAGGTCCTAAGCAACTCTCATAGAAACTCTGAAAAATTTCTAAAGTTTTTCCACCACCTCATCCCCAACCCTCAAAAAAAAAAAAAAGAGAAATATAATTAAACATCCAAGATAGATAAGAAAAGAATACAGTTTCCACAACATAAGTTTGCATGGTCAGTAACATATTTACCCAACAAATATACTTCAGTGGAATAACGCTCAATGGCAAGTGTATACTATTCAATTCAATTAGTTCTTTCCTAAATAAAAGACGACGAAGGAAGTCTTCAGTTTCATCAATGGGTGCAATTTTTGCTGTGGAAACCCCCTCGCAAAGGAATGTAAAGAAACAAAAGACTCCTATTGATGAAGACTTCACCAGAATTGCAATAAATCATTCAGTCCTCCAGTGGACAATGACAGCTTCCCGTCTATGTACACAGCAATTATAAAAGATAAATGTGAAGCCATTTGCGACATGTTGAGACCCTGCGAAGGACTGAAACCTGGGATCGATCCATCGTCCTACGATTCTAGGAATAAACGACAAAGGGAAGTTCAGCAATCAATTAACACTTCAAAAAGATGGCGATAATTAACAATGGAAACTACCTACCGTAATTGCTAGGAAGGGCATCAAAGGAGAGACTTATTTACAAGTAATCTTGAAGTCGGTTTGTCAGAGAAAGAAAAACACTTTCAGCTCCGGGAATGAAGATGACCTTAGTCATTGTGTAAGGGAGAACATCCAAGCGTAATGACAGTAGGTTACTTCTTAATTGCAAAAATTACTTTTGATAATTTATTGGAGCATTACTGAGTAAGGGATGGACTAGAAAAGAAGGAAGAAATTTATTATCAAAAAATGTTTTTATGAAAGACTAATTATGGAACTAGAAATAAAATTAATGAGGACTGGAAAATATGCTACAAATCTGATTAACGCTGTCAAGTTTCAGTTAATGTAGTTTCAAAAAGATGCTCAAAGAAAATGAAATGATATGTAATGAACAGAATTCAAGACCAGGAGGACATTTCGCCAACATCATAAATAAGATGACTAGCAGACAAAACGTATCTGCTGTGATAAAATGAAGTAATTGGAAAAATAATTATTTAGCTGATAACCAATTAAACACCTACACAGTAATTTTTAAAAAACCTATGAAATAAATATTCTTTAAGGAGCGTATTATGGTTTACTTTAGTACAGTCTAAACCCATGAAATCAACATAAAGTGGTGTACGTTAAAGTGTCATCCGAGCGTTTTCATTCATTCATTTTCAGTGTAATATGAGACATATGATTTATTAACTTGAAAAAAAGACTTTTTAATTTTTTGAAATGTTGATTATTTCAGGTTCATATCGTAACATTTCATAACGAGAAGCCGAACGAATAAGCCCCGTATGACGAAATGATGATTGTGGAACAACAAAAACGTCAGTCATAAATTGTTCAGCTCTATCAGTAATGAACAAACAAATCGAACAATTTCACAATTTCGTAACTCGAAATCAATCGTGACACGCCATCGCAAATGGAACGTAACATCCATATTGCTTAAAGTTTAATTAGGTGGACTCGTTCACATGCTGAAATATAAAATCAAATTTGCTGATGACACAATTTGCGATTTATTTCACCATCACGGCCACACAGCCGCTGTTTCCGTCCCAGTCACTTTGCTGAGAATTTGCAGAGGTGCTTTTCAGCGAATCAAATAAAAAAGAACAGATCATTATACTGATAAAGAACGTACTGTCTATACGGTTAGGTACTGCGAATTGAAAGGTACCAAGTGAAAATTTCTTTTCGTTGCATAATTGTTAACGGAAATTGCGGACTTTTAATACAATCATACCCACACACAAACACACACACACACACACACACACACACACACACACATATATATATATATATATATATATATATATATATATATATATATATGTGTGTGTGTGTGTGTGTGTGTGTGTGTGTATTTATGGAAGAGTGTCACTAGTTTTAGACGTGAGACTTTTGAATTTTCAAATATTAAGTCACAAATAACTCTTGAATATCACATCACATTTGATCTAGTAATAAATTACAATCATAAGAATTTGAATATGATGAGCACAGCTACCTTCACCGGGATTCGAACCTACGTCACTTTTTAAGTCAGTTTTTGCTGTATATTTGCATCTACACATTTTTATGTATATAAGCATTCTTTCAGAATCAATACTCCCTTCTGAAATATAAGAAAAATAAATAAATATTTAATGAACAAACATTCCACACACATCCAGAGAGAGGGAAGGAGACGAACAGACGGACCAAATGACACACCGTAACACTGCAGACATTGAGGACTATTCTTTCCACAATTAAGTTTTGTTACTCTTTTTATGGCGGGCGTCAGAGTGCTCTTAATTAAGACGGGCAAAACAAGAGGCTGTTACAGCTCTGTCTCGCTGGAGCCTGACGAGAGACCTTATGAACATCCGGGAAGCCGGGATGAATGAACCAGCAATGACTGTAAGGACGACGGATATAGCCTTGATAAAGTGCACTCAGCTAGGATATGAAGGCCGGGCAAGGGTATACACACTCCCACGTTTCGTAGCCAACTTTATTGCTCATTTTCAGGTAAATAAATAAACAGGTAAATAAACAAATAAATAAATAAATAATTAGATTATTCAACATAAACAGACAAATAAAAAAATGTAATATAAATGGATAAATGGATGAATAATTTGATACAAATAAATGAATTGATAATGAATTAATTAACGAATACACGCAATGATCGAAGGGCAAGGAAGGATGTACAGTCCTAAGGAGCGTAACCAACTTTGTTAACCTTTTTTATGTAAATGGACGGACAGATGATTTAATATAGATCAAAATGTACAATGGCTGAAAAAAATGCCTATTTTCAAGTCCCAAGGTTCAGCAGACGTTTACGGTTAAAACATGACATGAAACGCTTATTTTAAAACTAGCGTATCATGTCATGTAACCATTATAAGACTAAATTCACCGTAATTACCGTAAAACGAGGCAGTACTAAATTCAGCTTCGATAAATTGCTCTAAAGAATCCCTTATTTGCCAGAGCGTAACTGAACGTAATTGGGGAACTTAACTGACCGGCAGAAATAACTTCGGTGCTCAGATGACTCTAAGAAATAGGTGGAGAAAATTGGCTGTAGCATTACCTAACATCTTATTATATGCAACAACGCTGAAAATGTTTCAAGTTCTGTAAACAATAGGTTGTAGGATGATGAAAGCTCGAGGATAGGTGCACATTACACTCCATATTTATTTAAGGTTATATGCAGTCTCACTGAACTTAATATACAGCATTCCAGTTCAACGTTCATCTTTAAATAATCTTTGGGTGAAGGTGAGCAAAACAGGTATGAAACGACTGAAAAGCTGGCCAGAGAATTAATAAGCAGTTGGCAAATCTTACATGAGTCCTCCAAACAAGGACTGGTCTTTCTTGAAAGTTAGGTCAACCGACGCTGTAGTTTGACCTCAGAATTATAGTTTATCATGCTGTCAACGAACGTATTCTTGTAATATCTAGATATAAACCTCTTCACGATGTGCTCAAATTTCGTACATAATTTGAGCATATGCGCATATGAAAGTCTACAACCTGAATGAGAGGCTTCATAAACCTTATTATTTTTCTCATCATATAGCCATGCAGATATTTCTAATAGCGAGCAAGAAGTTAAGATTTTTATAGATAAGTGTCATATTGGAATTTTGCATGATTTTAATGTAAGAATAAATCTTAGGTAAATAATTTTAGTGTATTTCATTTCTTACATCTATAAGAATGAGCGTTAAAACTGGTGTGGGTTGTTCTAATATGATAATATCTGTTATTACTAGATTTCATTATTTTCTTTATATTTCTTTTATACAACTTCACTGAATGACATGCATAAATGAAAACAACAATAAGAACAGGAAAACATAGTTAAGAAATATATTTATCTCAAAACAAAATAATATGAATATTCGAAGACATCTTGTATTCATACAATTTTCAAGTCTCGTTCACTTCTTCATGAAAAGTCCATAAGTTTTTTCATGAAGGAAAGTATAAAAATAAAAAAAATGTTTTGCATAAAGAAGATACAGCAAAGGGCGTTTATGCGAGGCAGGAATGTTGAAATCTGGAAATACAGCATAAAGCAGAATGAACTAAAAGTATTTTCAAACAAAATAACTGAATATCCCTTGGCAGGGCGATTTCTCAGATGTCAGTCTCTCAAGAGGTAATTATAAATGAGTCCAGTGACTCATTAGAGGTTCATTAGGAAAGCGTACCACCACATGGATAGTTCTTTAGTTTGTGCATTTTTCAATTACCTAGTGAGTTCCGGTCGTTGGCTGGTGTGGTAAATGTAACTTTTAAAAGGATTAGAGATACAGTATCAGTTAGCATTAAGAAGCGAAAGTTCCAGAACATAAATATGAACCTATGGAAGAATGTTCATGATTAATACTGCAAGATAAATAATGTGAATTGCGCTGATGCTCTTGCCTTTATTTCCATTATTACTATTAAATGACTGACGAAAGCAAATATGAGCGAAACTTTAACAACAACAAAAACAGCAAATACTATTATTATTACTTTTCTTAGTTATGAAGAAACATTTTGTAATGTTACCTGAAAACAGAGGAGTGCTTGAGGCGGGCGAATGGTTGCGTATGGAGCAATTTTGATATAGTTTAGTATGGCAAAAGATACGCGAATATTATTTGTACCTGATTACCGTAAATATTGATTCAAAATCTATATCCAGATCGTAATCAGATCATGATCCTTATCAGGAACGTCGCCAAAATCGAATAATTTCCCACAGTTCCGGTTCTGATAAAAATGCAAAATTACGAAAGTCTGCCTAATTAATTTTGCGCAACTTTCATCATTACTGAGAATACCTTTCTCCCGCCATGCTCTGACCCAATTCCGGACCAGGGAGAAAGTCTGAAGGTGAGCTCTAGAATCTAACGTTCTTTCCATTTCATTTCATGGAAATCCGTCTGCATGATTTTACAAAAAATACAACTGAGGAAAGCATAGCTTTCATGTTACCCAATCATTTTAATTACTTCTGTTGTTACCTAACAAGAATATCTGTGAACTTCCCTCCTTGCCTGTACATGTTTTTCAAAAGTTTGGTAGTTATACTGGTGTGGTTTTTCTGGAATAAAAAATGCACCGACATTCACACGTGGAAAGATGAAATGGGATCTGAGCCAACATTCCTAGCTACAGTGGCAATGGTAAAAAAAAAGACTGACAGATATGAGAACAGGTTTGTACTGTAAATAGATGAAAGATACCCCTTTTAGACCTAAGGCTAATTACGATTGCAACTGTAATTCCTTATTAGACAAACGTAATATCAAACGTAAGTAAGAAATGTAGCGAACATTATTCCTAGCAGCGCTGTTTAAGCGAGCAAGATATCCAGACCTGGAATTTATTCACATATAATATTCTAATTTGGTTCTTGGCATTGATATACTTCACTATAATAAGTCCTTGAAATTTAATGTATCAAACTGCTCTTCCAGTGTTACCTGCTACCTGGACAGACCTGTAAAAGATGAACAATAATTAAAAACTTGAAACTACATTATACTAAAAAGTGCTAGAAACATCACAGTGAGTTATAACACAGGATAAATCGTCGAAAGGTAACCTTGGCACTTTGCCAACATGATTCATTATTTTCAAGGAACAGTCTCTTTTTGTATCAGTTCAGTGTTTTTTATTTGCTTTGGAAAAATAAAATGGTCGAGATAAGAATGAAAATTTTTCATTATTTGCAGTGTTGAATCTAATTGCTTATTTCATTATTTTTGTGCTCATTATGCTGAATCTGATCATTAGGAATATCAACGTACGACTGTAACTCGCCTGTAATTTAGTGCCTAGTTACACTTGAATTTTGAAACACAAGTTAGCAAATTCATGTTTGTTAGTTTCTTAGATTTATCTAAGCATCGTTGTTATGAAGTTATGAAGTACCACAAATCTTTTCTGTAATACCCTAATGAGTAGATTTAAAGCTTATTTGTTATCTATATACTAGTCCCCTCTACAGTTTGTAATGATTTCTTATTGGTTACTTACAACAATAATATGATATTTAAGATAAAGCCGGAATATTATTAAATGAAGAACATGGGGATAATAATAATAATAATAATAATAATAATAATAATAATAATAATAATAATAATAATAATAATAATAATAATAATAATAATAATAAAATGAAATAAAAAAGAAAAATATAAATTTTTCTTTATTACTTGAAAGCAATTATAAGTATAAGTATAAGTATAAGTATAAGTATAAGTATAAGTATAAGTATAAGTATTAGGCAATTTAGTTTTGAGAGAAGGGTCCAGAATGTGGCCATGAATGTTATTAAATCCAGTGTGCTTAATAACGAAGTGATATTTGAAGTACTTAGGAGGATTTAGATAAGATGGAAAATACAGAATAGATAGGGCTGGAGCCTAAAACGTTCAACGGTGAATTTTATATGAGCTAGGAAGTGCATAGGAAGTGGAAATAAAAATAGGTGATGATGATATAGTGAAATGAGGAATTGAATACAAAATCCGTGATTTCACATTACAGGATTAAGAGAGAAAGAATTAGAATGTCAAGGAGGAATTGCACAAGGAAGAAATATGGAAATCAGAGAAATGTTGACAAAAAGGGTACTTAGAAGTTATTGGAAAAGTCTTGTTCTTAGATGGCTATAAACATAGAGAACAAAATTATTGTATAAATTTTCTTCGAATAGTAAATTATTTGGGATATGTGCTGCATGATGGAAATCTTGTGCTGATGAAAAGGATATTTTTAACAGTTAAATGGGTATGCTGGAGGGGAACGGGTATGAAATGATATTTCAGGATGTAAGGAAGTCTGTAAAATAGAAGAGAAAAATGTCAAGATTCTGAAGAGATTCAGAATGAAATGATGTATGATAGTAGCCATTGTGAGAATAAATGGCTGTCAACGCTGTTCAGGGCATGATTTAACAGGAATGAAAGGCAGGAATCAAAAATATTCCTGTGTAAACTGGCTCGGAGCTAGAAAGCGTTTGAGAATTATAGTTGTTTGGAATAATTACTTATAGTGTACCTAGAGAAATGTATGAAAAAGATATGATAGAAGAATTTAGGAAGACACAAGATTTATGAGTGAGGACCACTGCATTTAGACAAACTAAAGGATTCGTGGAACTGTTGGTTGCTATAAATACGTTTAATGAGATGTTTGAGTCTGAAGAGATAGGCTATACCCGTGTCAGGCACACATGGACCTACAGGCATCTTTTAATAGGAATATGGAAGCTTCTGGAAAAATATGTAGACGAGAGAGTACTGGTTTGATGTCAAACTAGGTCTCAAACAATGTTTTGGAAATCCTCCTACGCTGTGTTGGTAGCAGAGTAGAGCTGTCAGAACAAGTGCGCATTAATGTTCAAGATTCTCAGGAGAGCGTGAGACACAATGGCGAGTAAAAGGTAAAAGGCGAACAAAATAGTAAACGAAACTCAAGGGTCTGTGGGACTATTGAGCAGAGAGAAAAGCAGATGACTTCATGAATGTACAGCACCTTCGAAGTAGCTGTGAGTTAAATTGCAGGCTGAAAGAACCGCCAATGTCCATCACTTCAAGGATGGTGGGCCTTGAGACGTTTCAAGTGGACTGTGGGACATAATATACATGCATACATTCCTTATCATTTTTAAGGAATCCTTTTAAGGGAGTGAAGCCTGCGCCATCAACATTTCTTTAGTTCCATATTTCTTCCTCGTGCAATTCTTCTTTAACATTCTGATCCTCCCTTTCCTACTCCTGTAATGTGAGATCACGGGTTTTGTTTGTGCCCACCCACATTTGCAAATGACATGGACCAGTAGCATTCTTATGGTTGTGGAATGGTAAATGAATCTTTTTCCTTCTTACTAGAGCAATGGTCGTTAAATTTGTGCCTTCAAATTGTGTGTAATCGATTTACGTAGTTAATATGACATTTATAAACTCATACAGGAAGGAAATTATTCCGGTGTCAGAACGTCGACCAATATGTAATATAAATTCAATCTTCATCTTATTATGTGCAAACAAAACCGACTGGATGGAAACTGGTTGGAAACATGTGACTCTGATTATATGTCTTGAAAAGAAGACTAATGATGCCCCAATTAAAATGAATTAGCACGGAAATGGATTCATGTGACAACAAAGGCCACTCCTTCAAAGAGGAATGATTTAAACAGAGAGTTCTTGCGTAAAATCCTTTTGTCCTTTCTTTGCACTAATTGCTAATTCATGATCATCGAACCATTTGTAGAAAGACTTGCTCAACAGAAAATATAAATCGAAACGCTTAAAAAAAATAGGGATTCTCATCTGGCTTAGTTTATAAGGGGTAGATAGGTAGCAGTCAGTTTTCTGTGGATGGGATATATTTTAAAAGAAAATAGATTAAGCTGTAGGAAATAAACATGCTAAATCTTGTAGTAGTCAATTTTAAGGCTTTCTTTCCATGTAAAACCCAACAACATACTTTAAAAGAAGGTGCACATTTATCTATCTGTCTGTCTAAAGTCTAAAGAAGAAAGATTTTGTTTAGTCAATGCAACATGTTTCTTCAGTAAACATGATAAAAACAGCGCTCCACATACTTTTGAGAGTATTGAAAATGGGAAAAGAGGGAATATATTTATAAAGAGAAGAATCCCTACAATTTCGAACGAAATAGTAAATGAAATGATTTTAAATCACTCTAAGTAAATTGGGGGCTATGTCGCCTTCATATACTCTCCCAGTAGGTTGGTAGCGCTGTCAGTGGTGACCAAAGTCCGGCGACAAAATAACCTAGCGCCCTATAGTGCAGCAGATTGCTGTAAAATCGTTCAGATAGTGAAACAAGCATGAAATTTGGCACAAACATTTCTAAGACTACGCTCTCTTAGAAAGGGCGCTGGCCACCTGAAAATCCAAGATGGCGGCTATTTTCAAAATGGCCGCCATCTATGTTGAGATTCACTGGTTTGGGAGCATCTATTGGATGGAATATGCCAGTTTTTTTTTTTTTAAACCTCGACTTTTAGGTTATAAAAATGTTCCATACCACACATTTTATTGAAAACCCTTACTAAATGAATTGTAACCAAGATGGCGTACAAAATGGTTGCCATAAAAGTTTTTTTTTCTATCCACAGCGCTAGCAGACATAGAGACCAACTGTTTTTATTTAATGGTATATTCATGTGATCAGACAGTTTAACTAATATGCTATTTTCAACTGAAATAGTAATGGTATGGTCACATACAACATTGTGTCTAAGACTGTAACCATAAAAAAGAAAAGAAGAGAAATACGGACTAAACGCAACCAATCTATGTATAGGTCTCTCAACCTACACCTTTGAAAAATTCGAGGATAAGAAGGTAGGCATAGCATGACACGTTGGATGCTCAAGCTAGATTATCTACTGAAGAGAGGGCAATATTTATCTAGACTTCACATTTGCAAGTGCACAGAGCTGTGCAGGGAAGACCCAGCTTGTAGCACTTGCACCTTTCCCGACAGCCTGCTTTGCAGCCACATTTGGTAAGCTGTTGGCAACTCTTGGCTAAGGGCGAGTTGGTTGTCCAGAGGACTTGCCATGCTTCACCAGACTTTTGCCATCCCCACTCAGCAGGGTTCTCTGGCTGTGGCTGACACTGGGTGGCCTGCCCCCACACACAACCAGCCTGGTACGCAGCACGCTTGGTGTGTTGGAGGAGAGCTCCCTGGTTGGTGGAATGGCCTCATATGCCCTTTGTTTTCTGGCAAACATATCAAGTCTAGCCTCATCCACAGTGCCAGCAGTGCTGGATCTTTCATACATAAGTATGACAAACCTCTCCAGGACCTTCAGGTCACTCTCTTCCACTCTGAGAGGGTAGTGACTCAGTTTGGAGAACACAGTGGAGGCCTCTGGAAAGATGTTCCATGTCTGCCAGGCGGTCTTCTCTTGCCCTTGCTCGAAGGCTGACACTGTATCACAGCCTGTGAACGCATGGAAGAAGAGCATGCCATTCACCTTCTCCTGGCCCAGAGAGTTGCACAGGTCATGCACAGCAATCCAGCGCAGGCTCTGGCCTTGGCCAAATGCCACCCATAGCTTCTCTAGCCCTAGATTGTGGAGAGTGGAGAAAGCACTGACTGCAACGACAAGAACATCTGTGTCATTTGCTTTAACCGTGATGGTCTTGGCTCCATGTTCTGTGGCATATTTGGCATGGAGAAAGATGCGGGTGTCAGCTTCCTCATGAGAGCACTTTTCCAGTCCCTGAAGACTAGCCTCATGAGTGCTGAGGACAGCAGACCCTTTCGTGGCAATGACAACATTTGTGGCAGACATCTGGGCAACTTTGTCTGCCAGGAACTGGAACAACTCTGTCTTGTCTATGAGTTGTTGCTCCTCTTTGTATCGGGGAGTAGCAGTTGAACTGCATGAGCTGTGCAATGGCCTGGTCTGACTTTGATGCTCCAAATCGTAACTGTGACTTGATGTCAGCCCCATGCTCAACCATCCCTACAAACTGGAGCAGGAGAGGAGGCACAGAATTTCGTACACAAGCCTCAGAAAATGTGCCATCAAACCGTGACTGATGATCAAGTATAGACTTTCTGAGAATATTTGCTGCTTTAGCAATGATAACTGCCTCTGAAAGATCAGATGATTGAGCAAGTGCTTTTCCCACATCCTTTTTGAAATGCAAGTAATACATCTCTGCCAGATTTATGAGCCTCAAGTTCTGGAATTTCTGCCAGAAGTTTGTCTTTGAGTCTCGTGGAATTTACACTTGGTGACTCTACACCTAATTGTTCCAGACGTTGTTGGTAGAGGTGGCAAATATCTGCCAGCCGAAATGTGACTGGATCATCTGAACAAAGGTTGTTTTCAACAATGTATGTCATCAGTTCTGACAGAACTAGTGGATACACATCTGATTCTGACTCAGTGCTACCTTGGTCTTTCTCAAGGCTCCTCAGGTAGGACCTTTTTCTGTTGTAGAGGGCACAAAGACAGGCATGGTGATACTTAAACTCCTGTGCAATGACATCCCCACCAGTCAACTTAGCAAGGAGCTTGCCATCACTAAGTATCTCTGCACATTCACGCAATTTCAAGTCAAGGCCCTTAGTACTAGCCTGTCTGAGATCAGATGCAGGTGCCACTTTCTCACAGAAAATGCAAACTTCATTGTCATGACTGGTTCGGCGCAGTTTTGCACGACTAGTCTCAGTGTTGCTGGTCTGGTCATTGGATTGTCGCTTTCTTGCATGGTCCAGTTTAGTGTTGTTAAACAAGTGACAGTTCACATGGTATTTTGCTGCATTTTTCCTGAGAGTGGCCTCTATGCCATCACCTTCATCCAGCCTTGCTGGATCCATTATCAGTGGCATTTCATTAATTTCACTGAACATGGGAATGTTCCTTGCCAGCATTGTGTACCCATCATGGTCTAGGACATGATGACTTGGAGGTGATGTCAAGTGCTCACCTCTTTTGTCCTTCTGACAAAGACAACACAAACTCCAGTTTGTTTTTCTACTGCTCAATATTGGATTGGCATCACATTCTGCCATGATTTCACTTTTGATTAAGGCCGAGGGGTTATCCTTTTACCACCTTAAACAAAGCACACATTCCTGTATGGGATTCAACTAGGTTCGGTCTCCCTACACCTAGCCCGATCATTCATCCAGTGCCATTTAAGTCCCGTGTGATCTGTACACCATCCGGGTAAGTACATGAACCATCATGTACAGCCCCCATACCCTTGGCTCGGCTCTCCCGCTGGCACATCCTGTCTATTCAGGTGCGGCTATCTAACTATAGCTGGTCTGGGGCTGTTAGAAAGCATTTGGGACACTAAACTAAACTATACTACAACTACTAGTCTAAGACTACAGGATTAGTAAAGCTGGATTAGCTGGCACTGAACCCCATGCTGAGTTACACAGCAGTGATGTCACCAGTGTGCCCTGGTTGTGTGCAGACATACACTCTTTTACATTTATTAATTTTCCTTCAAAATTGATGAGTTATTCGAAAGAGATGGCCTCATTAGGATCTAAAACCACAGAAACCAAGATCCATGCTTAAAACGATAATTGTTGAACGGGCATTATTTCTCATTATAATTATTGTTTCTACCTTTTCTTGGCAGCCATATAGCCCCCTATATTTAAAGGTAAACTGTACTGGAAGCTACAGAAACATAATATTCACAAGAAATAGTATGGAAGAGCTTTACCATATTGCTAGAAGCAAATACATGCCATTCTAGTGAAAAATTAGCCAAAATCTGTCGATACTGGCCGCCATCTTGGAATTTGGCCGCCATATTAAATTTTTTGCGTGGCCAGCGCCCTTTTCTGATAGAGGGAACTTTAAAGAGCACTTGTGCAAAATTTCATGCTTGTTTCACTATCTGAACGATTCTTATGAAATATGCAATTATCTGCTGCACTACTAAGGGCAGTGCTCAATTGCCCACGCTTAAACGGCTGCGCCGACTCATCCCATTCCTTCTCCTGGTGCACTGTAGGCATTACTAAAGGCCCCTAGCTGTACCCAGTTTTTAGCCTTTATCTCAAATCCCTCTTCCTTTCTCCAGTCTTGCTGACAGCCACACCGACTGTTTTACTTAGTGCAACTGTGGGATTTTCTCAAATTTCTACATTCAAGGTCTTGTACATCATTTCCTTTATTTTCCGGATCGCTTAGTCTTTGCCCAACCCACTCCAACTTCGTCTTTTCACTGTGTTAAGCCCTGACGGGTAGTAAGTGCCGCAGTGTTTGGCTTGATAGCCTAGATTTCATTAACGAAACTAACCAGCAACGTCATCCCTTTGTTGAGAAATGGAAGGCTGATGCCTCAGGAAACCATTCCCTCTATGTGGAAATGTTGTCTGATAAACACACGCAAAAACACACACACACACACATATATATATATATATTCATGTGCGTGTGTGTGTATGTGTTTGCATTTGTTTGTGTGAGTGTAAATTGGAAATAGAAGAAAAAATCGTTAAGATTTAAAGCCCTGA
>NC_089763.1:53757586-53762586 GCF_040412425.1 Macrobrachium rosenbergii
AATTGCTGCACAAACTACACGAACTTAAAATACATTGAAGTTTTACCTCAAGCATACTCCACTAAAATGTTGTTTCAATTAGGTGTTTATGTACAAATTTCAGATTACTTTTAGTGACTTTCGACCTTACCTGAATGCAATAAAAAGGGAGAGAAACTTAATGGAGGGTAATGATAAGATAATGGAAGTAGAGTTTTTTCAACAATTAACTGGTGGAGAAGAAAGAAAATATTAAAATGAAAATAGCAATGCAAAAACACACAGAAAGTAAAAACATAAAGCCACAAAAGACACAGAGGAATTCCGTTGTTTAACGACGAAAAATTTTATAGGAATTTATGTAATTAGTTAGTTCGCAGTGTCCTTGGTTCGGCCCTAGGCTGCTGCCTACCAGTCAACCCTAATGTTAATGGACGCCAGTATGAGGTGGAGTTAAGAACATTGGCGTCGCTATTGGAGGTAGGGGGGGTAGTGGGGGCCCAGGCCCCCAGTCAGATACTTGGACCCCCACTACTCCCCCACCCCGCCCCACAGGTGAAATTCCCTATGTAGCTAAACTTCAACCCTTTGGTAATCAAAAGCAGAATTATAGTTATAGGTTTTTAACACAAGTGACATGTTTGTTCATGATATTTTGATCCAACTTAATGTTATCATCTTTTGTATGAAATCACTGAAACTATAGTTACAGTTTTGAATAATTGCAATGCAATTTGCTACTGCTGCTTAGAGTTAATTTCCAGGGAGAGGAGATGAAGAAGAGGGAATGGGATAGGTTGAAATTTTGAAGAGATTTTGGAGGGTCATAAGTCTTTTGTGTTATTGATGGCACGCAGTATTTTGATATATTTACATGACAAGGATATTATACTATAGTTAAAAATCTGAACTTGGTAATAGAAATTAGGCTAGTGTTGAATGCAAGGTTGTGAGGAAATTTACATTACAGTATTTGATACCTTTGCATGGTGGCCGGTATGTAGACTCCTGGTTTTTTGACCCAGGTGATTTCACTCCCAGTATTTTGACTCCCGGTAAACTGAAATCCGGTTTCCTTAACACCCGGTAACTTGACACCCAAAATAAACAAATATCCTATTTAGGAAGCATATTTTTTTAAACAGCTTAGGGCAGTTACCTTATTTAGGAAATGGAAATGACATAATTAGATTATTTCGTAAGTTGAAGGCTTAATTTGCTTATTTTTTTTTGTATACAGGTATATAAGTAACATTCAGCAGTTGCATCCGAGCTTCTAACGGTATAAAGACATTTTTTATAATCATGTCTCGTACCATTCAGAGCACCTGTGGTGGAAAGAATATATATATATATATATATATATATATATATATATATATATATATATATATATATATATATATATATATATATATATATATATATATATATATATATATATATATATATATATATATATATATACACATGCGCTGCCCGAAAACTCTGAATGACATTCGATAAACTATCTCTCTCTCTCCTTCTTTCTCCTCCCTAACACGCCCTCTTCTCTCTCTTCTTCTCCTCTCCTTCGTGTGGACAGGTTAGCGCCAGTTTCGTGACAGTTTTCCTCTGTATTTCATCTGGGAAGCATCTCAGACGCTCTGACCAGAATATGAATAAATTATGTATAGGGGTTATCCATTTCGCTGTTAGACCCTTTAACACTATTTGCAGGCCGTTATTAGTCCAAATCATACAATACAAATCTAAAACAACATTGCCATGTGATACAGACAATTTGGTAAAGGCCTAGGCCAATGGTGTCTTTTTATGATATGTGTTACTATAATGAAAGTAAACTTCACTGCCCAATTCATAAAAAACCGAACCAACCCCTCAGTTCTAATTTAAACTCGTACCTCAATATTGCATGAGAACAGAGTCTTTTTTTAAAGAGAAATATTTAGTCTATAGTACTCTATAATGTTACTCCATTTTACTTCTTTCCTATTATTAAGTGAATTGCTGTAAGTGTGAGGTTTCCACCCCCCTCATCATATTAAAAAAAAAGTGGCAAAACACTTTCCTGTAAGGCTAACTTCAAATCGTGATAAGTATTTTTTATATTGGTTTTAGGGACGTTTTTAACATAACATAATAAATCATTTCATTATCTTTACAATGACATCAAATTCCTTAACGGAGAATTGTGTATAAAACTACACGTGCAACATCTATAAACTTGGTCAATTTGTACAATAACGTGATCATGAATCAAACAAAATCTTTCCCTTCTTGGAGGAATGTTAGGTAATCGGTATTTATTGCTTTGAATAAATACGCGTTGACCAAAGATAGAAATGAATATATATCATTCTAATAGATAACCATAAACTATAATTTTATTTTCCTAAATGATGGGAATGCTATTCCTTATTGTGTATGATTACATCAGCAAAAGGTATGAAGTGACGTGTTGTTATTTTTCGATATATATTCCTTTTATGGGCGCTTGCTCTTGCAAAGTAGGTATTAGAGTTATGGAATCATTTGAGGTATAATGATATATCATCTCAATTTGTATAAGTTACACGTATGGCATCTTTAAACTTGGTCAATTGGTACAATAACGTAATCATGAATCAAACGAAATCTTCCCCTTCTTGGAGGAATGCTAGCCAAATGGTTAGTTATTGTTTTGAATAAATATGTGTTGATAAAAGACAGAAATGAATATACATCATTCTAATATATAACCATAAACAATAATTTTATTTTCCTAAATGAGAGAGAGAGAGAGAGAGAGAGAGAGAGAGAGAGAGTTTGGTGGTGGCTTATGCTGGCTGAAATCCTCGTGTTTAGCCACTACTACGCATACACAGACTCGGCTTCACTTACTAAGGAAAGAAATGATTGATTTTTTTAGGTTTTCAATGTAGATTTTATCAAGGTAATAAACAGTTAATTATTATCATAAATTATGATCAAAATTCACATAAATTCTGATAAAAAAATTGATGTTATAGGGGATTTATTGTTGTAGGATAATCATACTTCTGGTAGCGCCAGAAAGACAGTTGAAGTGTCAGGTGGAAAATGAGAATAAACCCAGGAAACTGAAGGAAAAGGTGACGTAAAAGCGAAAATTTAATTTGTTTTGTCTGTGTGTGTATGTCTGTCATGGGGTACTGGTTTGATTTGGAGTTAAAAACCTTTCTGGAGTGACATAGAGGCCGTGTGCAAAATTTTTTTGGGTCTGTCAAGCGGTTTGATTTCTATAGAAGCCAAACTAATATACAAACATTCACTTATATATATATATATATATATATATATATATATATATATATATATATATATATATATATATATATATATATATATATATATATATATATATATATATATATATATATATATATATATATATATATATATATATATATATATATATATATATATATATATATATATATATATATATATATATATATATATATCCATATACACACACATGATGGATGAGTGGTGCATCGTTCAGCTCACGTGCGTTAGGTCAGGGGATGACTCATGGTCTACCGTCCAGCATGCTACCAAGTTATAAATGCAACCTTGCCCCTATATTCCCGCGTATAGATATACACGCTCATGTACGCATACCAAACTGTAGAATGCTCATTACATGGTTCCATATTTACGCACCGGCAAAATCAGAATTTAATTACGTGGCAGGCAGAGACAGGTGAAGTTTTTGTTATCTAGTGTTTGCTTTATCTAAAACAGGGTGAAGCAATTTGCATAAAAAAGATAAATAAACCACTGGACAAACCCAGAAGCGTCCATGCATATACGTCTCCTTTAAACAAAGCAGAAGAGTGCCACTTGATTTAGATTGAATGAAATCGAAAAACTCCAGTAAATTATTGAACGGATGAGCTCTTCTATTCCATTACCCGGAGAAGAGGTTGAATGTTGATGAAGTCATTAGCGTATTTGCCATAAACGCAGATTGAATGTCTTCTCCAAGGGTAATACCATATACAGCAACTCAAGCAGCTTCCCTATTGCCTACCCCTTTCTCTCTCTCTCTTCTCTCTCTCTCTCTCTCTCTCTCTCTCTCTCTCTCCAAAGATCCAGTAAGGAAGTTTGTCTCGACTTCTGCAAATTTTGTTTTTGCGATGCCTTTATTCTTGTTTATGTAATATTTAAATCAGGTGGTTTTTGTTGTGCATCTTCATATTACACTGGGTTGTGATAACGTATAAAGTCTTTCGTTTATGATGCAGAATCTACAGTAAAAAACATTTCTGAACCCTTAGACGCTTTGAGAAATCCCGATAATGCTCGTAAGAAAGGCGTGTTACAGTGCAGGGACAGCACACTTTGGAATCGGTGGAATTCACCCCTTCCTTAAAGGATAATTTCCTGTATTCACGCGAGAATTAACGAAGAGTAAATCGATCAGAATAAATTCTTACTTATAAGTGAATCTCTTCCTCGATGAACAAATATGCCTATAGAAGACTTGAACAAGGGTACATGATCGTAAACTTTCCAGTCCCATTTTTTCTTCCTATGGCTTGGCTAAATTCTTCCAGAAAGAAACGTGAATTATCTACAGTAACAGCAAGTCTATTTCAAAGACTAGATCATATTTCTGCATTTGACGCAGAGAGACACAAGTCATGATTTGTACTAGTAAAGGATTGAATCAGGTGGTGTAATCCTATAATATCCTACAGGGTCACCGAAATCAGAGAAGTGCGTAAAATACCATATAGATACTGTGGACACGAGTGAAGCCTTTTTATTTTAACTTCTTTTTATCAACATTAAAAATGAAAAAAAAAATCCTCCACTGTGCATTATTTCAAATTTTAATGACATCCTGCGTAAGGTGAAAGTTCCTTGCCAGAAATAATTAAAACTGGAAACAATGTATTTACCAACGTTTGGGTTGGCCAATCATGGATCCACTCATAAATAATCAGGAAAACGTATCTATCACGGTACTTCACTAAAGTTATATTTCTAGT
>NC_089763.1:53767586-53802586 GCF_040412425.1 Macrobrachium rosenbergii
TATAAATAATTGTATAAATTCTCATATAAATTTTGCATTCCAAGCATCAGTGAATAAATATAAAAAAAGTTAATGAGTACCATACCGTCTTTGGTTCTGGGCGCATATTAATGTATTTAAATGTATGTACACATATATATACTTTCACAGATTTGTGCCAACTAACATATTACATACACATTCTCAATAGTTTTCCTCATAATGACGGGACCAGGAATTTAAGATAAAACCTTCATCGCCGAGAAAACGAAACAAAATGGGAGGAGGGAAAAGTACACGAACACCCTTTCGTCAAATATGGTCAACCTTTCTCAAACAGTAAAGGTTTGAAAGTTTAATGGGCATAAAATGTACCTCTCTCTCTCTCTCTCTCTCTCTCTCTCTCTCTCTCTCTCTCTCTCTCTCTCTCTATATATATATATATATATATATATATATATATATATATATATATGTATGTATGTATATGTATGTATATATGTATGTATGTATGTATGTTGTATGTATATATACATATATGTACATACACACACGTATATATAGATAGATAGATAGATAGATAGATATCATATTCTATGTATTATCTGTGTGTTAGTTTGTCCCAGTTAATCACTCATTTTCATTTACTAACGCAGTCACGATAATAGTAACTAGGGGGGAAAAGTAAAATAACGCCTATGCCCGATCTAATCCCATTATTGTTTACTTGTAAATTTACCATTCGCTACCTAACGCCTGATAATAACCACATAATCATGTTCTCAGAACATGAGTATGTGCCATAGTACAGAACCTCTGTACTAGGCATTTCACAGTCTTGGCTGTGATTCCTTTCCGTAAGGGTACACTCGGTACACCTTCTCTGTAATCTGTCTGTTTCCTGTTTCCGTAAATGGTGGGTTGCGCAGAGAAATCAGAGAGCAAAAGCTGCTCGTTGAATTGTCAGGAAAATGGCGTTCCCATTGTGACCCCTTTGTACTTTTTGTTTAAACACATTATGGCTGTTCTGCCGCAGTTGACATGGCAGTCCTAAATTTCTCCCTGCCTGTCCGACCATCTCGACCACGTCAGTAGACGTCTTCCTTTTTCTTCTTTGTTGCAGGCGCCCTTATTGTTGTGAGTATCATCTTGTACTTTTTTTCTTGATTTCACCAATTTATTTTCCTTATATATTACATAACTGCAACGAATTGCACCCTGGACGTTTTACTCACAGGGAGAACATTCAGCATTATGTAATTCTTTCCATCCTTCTGGTTGGAGAGTAACAAGTGATATGAAAGAAATAAAAAGTACCTATTCTGTTTGATATTTTTCGAAATATTTTTTCTTTATAACGTAAAATCAATCCGTTATATTCATGCAAGTAAACTACCGTGAAACTCCTTTATTTTTGTCACTTGCTGGTCTGCATTCCCACTCCATGCTTAAATCCCCAAATCCCGGGTAGATTTAACGCCCTATGAAACATAAGATTATAGTTCCTTCTTAAAATCAATACTTCTTTATGCCAGGATATAACAGTGCAAATCAGATATTCTTATGTCTTTTATTACTCGACATTTTAGATTCCTTCCTGTTGGAATACTGCATTTTCAAAGCTTCAAGTTGTATACTTAACACGGAAAACAGAAGTAAGTAACGCTTCAGCACTCTTGTGAGAAATCCTAGCAGCTTTGGTCATATAAGATCTGATTTATTTTTAAGAGGCCTTTGTTACTCAAACAAAGAACTGTATTTAGTTTAACCGTAAGTCTTCGAGCAGTATTTACATTCTGTGTTCCAGCTATTCCCGGGTGAAAGACAAATATAACTTGCTTTCATATCTTACTTCTCGGAATATCAAGGGTGAAAATATAGCTCTGTCTTTGAGTTAAAAACGAAAATAATCCGCAAGAACTTGTATTTAGGTATCCCATTAGATTTTCCTGTTTTGTATAGCCATACGTGTTTACTTAACTCATTAAAACTCGATCTATGTATGTAAATCACCTTTTGCTGAGCCATACATGCAATACTTATGCTTGCCATGCTTTACTTGCCTGTTTAGCTTACCTTCTACTCTTTATATTAACTCGTGGTTGTCACTGTATTCAGTATTTGATATTTTTGTCAAAATATATTCTTTGTTCTGCGTTTGTTATTAGTATCCATAATATTTTGTGGAATTTTTATCCAGATTTTTTTTTTACATGAAATGCATAGGCACTGAAATAACTAAGAAACAAGACAAAATACTGATCCCAAGAAGAAGTTAAATGAAATGCTAATGGCTATTTTAATTAGATATGTCCCTAGAAGGGCCATCAAATTTAGGACAAAGGACCAGCCAGGGTTTGATGATACATGTAGACGAGCTTACCATGACAAGCAAACCAAATTCAACGCATGGGGACGTAAACGTTCAAATAAAAATTACACCATTTTTGTTGAGTCTCGCCGTGCTACGAATAGAACTTACGATACAGCCAAGAGAAATAACAATAATTCCTTGAAGAGGAAGCTTGAAAGAATTACGCACCGCCATCTATGGTGGACCAAATTTGCATCATCTATCTTTGGGTCAGGCTCGTCTTCCATTCCATCACTGCTAACAGATGATGGTACATTGGTTACTGGCCCAAGGGAAAAGGCAGAACTGCTTCATCAAGCTTTTGAAGCTAAGCAATCAGCTGAGGATGTCCCTCTCCTTGATACTTGTAATCCTGGACATCTTCTCACAAAATTTCATTTCGCTCCAGGGATGTTAAGAAATTCTTGATAATCTTGCTAGCTGGGGTGAAGACCCTCATGGTTTCTCCCCTTTGTTTTTTAAAAGGTTCCTAGCGTGTTGTCTCCCAAGATTAGTAGATTCTATAGATTCTTATGTCGACGTAGTATCTTTGCGGATGAGAGCAAGCTTAGTAATGCAGTGTCTGTTCCGAAGAGTGGCATATCTGCAGACTGCAGTAACTACAGGCCAATCTCTATTCTTCCTGTGCTCTCCAAAGTTGCTGAAAAGCTTATTTTTAAGCCACTATATAAGTATGTTGAATCTAAAGGATTGTTAGCTGATAGTCATTATGCATATAGGAGGCAGCTAGGTATGTACCTGCGATGCTCTTTTAGACTTGACATGCCATTTGCAAGGGAATTTCGGTAAGGGTTCGAGTGCAGAGTAATTCAGATAGATTTTAGTGCTGCTTTCGATTTAATAAATCACAAGGCACTTATTTATAAACTTCAGAATCTTGGAGTGGGCGGATATGTTTTAGGATTATTTTAAGATTTCCTTACAGGTAGGCAGCAGCGAGTTGCTGTGGACGGGATCTTTAGTGAACCGAGACCTATTATGTCTGGAGTTCCACAGGGCAGTGTTCTTGGTCCACTGTTATTTTTTGTGTATACCAGTGACATGGTTGTTGGAGACTGTTTAGTATGCTGATGATGCAACACTTGTGGGCATAGTAAAGCCTCCACTCTTGAGAAACGAAGCTGCCCTCAGCCTCAATCGGGACATGGACCAGATCAGGGAATGGTGTAGTCGGTGGGATATGAGGCTGAGCTCCAGTAAAACGAAAACGCTATTGATTAGCAGATCTCGTACAGATTTCCCACCCCAACTTCCCCTTCAGGTGGATGGAACTTTGCTGAACGAGTCTGGAGCTTTAACTATTCTGGGTGTAACCTTAGACTCACATCTAACTTTTGAGAAACATCTAATGAAAGTTTTAGCAAATGCCGCAGGAAAGTTAGGTATTGTTCGTAAGGCCTCATATATTTATAACAGGGATAAAATCAGTGCAACCTGTTTTAGGTCATTTGTACTCCCTTTACTAGAATACTGTTCTCAGAAGTGGATGTCTTTTAGATAGAGTGGTTCGTGGTGGTAGGTTTCTCTTTTCTAATAGTAGTAGTTATGACTTGGACCATCGACGGATGGTCTCTTGTTTGTCACTTTTTCATAAGTTGTATTTCAACAGAGATCTTTCACGTTCACAATGGATCCCTGATCCCCTTTAACTGCCGAGAGCAACCAGGTACGCTGAACAGCAGCACCAATATGCAGTAAATGTGCATCGCTGTCGAACTTCTCAGTTCCAGAGGTCCTTTATTCCTCACACCGTTGGACTGTGGAACAGCCTCAAAGAGGAAGTCGTACAATTGGAACTTCAGAAGTTCAAGCGAAGGTGCAATACATTACTACCCTACTACTATTCTCCTTGTATTTTAATACATTTTTATCTATTTGTTATTTTTTTCTTTTATAATAAGTGGGGTCTCTTCTTTCTGTAATTCCCTTTACCTCTTCTTACTTCTTCCCAATAAACACCATATTCTTTGGAAGCTTGAATTTCAAGTTAGTGGGCCCTGTGGGCTTGATCCATATGGATAGGTTTCATTTTCTGAATAGTAATAATAATAATATAATATGTTGTGCTGTTCATGATGAATTTTAGAAGAATTATCAGCATCTTGCCCAGATATTATTCGTGTATCTTTAATTACGATGGCAATTACCACACATTAGGACTTTGTAACCCTTTCAAAATGTTACAAATGTGTGAAAATGTTTTGGTCACTGGATCTGAAACTGTTCTGGTTTGACAGGTTGCTCGAGCCGCGATGTGATCAGAAGTCCACGCTTAACCCTAGGTTCCAGTAGCATAATATCCTGGATACATGCGTTGCATATCTTGTAAGACTCTGATACTGCCCCACTTTCGAATTTCATTTGATGATCTTCGATCACGTTGAATTATTCAATGCTTTTCCAGTGAGCCTGTGTGTGCCTCTTTTTAAAGACTTTGTTCTCATAGCCTTTCCGCACGTTTACACTAGAATAAATATAATGGAATAACAGAGAAATTCTATAACAAAATTTTGGATTTAACAGATCTTTTCTTGAGATCCAGTAACTGCATGAATTTTATTTCCACACATTTGAGCTCAGTACAAAGAAAGAATGATTTATTTCACAAAAGTATTTAACAGTTATCGTATCGGGAACCTTCTGAACATGGATACCCACCAAACATTTTACTAACCATTAATATGAACAATCGGACGTGCTTGTGAAAGGCAGTTTTGAACAGTAGTCCTAAAAGATTGATACAACTTGCAAAAATGGTAATCAACATCCAAATGAAACTTTCACGGGATGTAGTACCTATATATGATAAAAGCCAAGACAGTGACAATATACAAAAAGAAATCCAATACATACATAAGTATATGAGCGCATAAATACTAATAAAAGTAAGAAAATTACGTGATAAACTTTTCTAAGGAATAAAAAGACCTGGTGCTCGGTAGTCTGCCATTGTGGCTGCTTAACGAAAAGTGGACGTTGACGTTCTACAATTTCGGTGTCAGTCACTAAATTAATTTCGTTGTACAGGTACCAGAAGTCACGACTCATTTCCTTATTGCTTTGTCCTTATAGGAAGATGGTTCAAACCGGATGTCTTCCAGCGATGACTTTGATCTTCCTTACTGTTGTCTTAAATATGCAGATCCAAAGGGCTGTTACCGTTTAGACAAGTGATCAGTAGTCCAGCAATGGTAGAACAGAGGACCAGAACCAGAAACCTGTTTCATCATCTTTATGCTGTAAGTTTAGGAAGTCTAACTTTTTAGGGGGTGTTTTTAAAAAATGAAACTCTTGCAATCATTGTTAAAAATCAGAATCATTATGTATAACGTTACCAGCGCCTAGTAGATTATAACATGAAGTGGGCCTGTTACAAGATCATATGAGCCACATTCTAAGTTTTGTGTTCAGTCTGGAACCACAGAGGAGCATAAAATTTGGGTTTTGTTTTACTCAATGTTAAATAATTTGATTTAAATGAATCATGTTTATTAAGAAAAGGCATAATATTATTCCATGAAATTCACTGCAGTAAATGAAAAGGACAATAGAAAGTAATTTCAGAGTCGTTGTCAGAGAATAAATTCGGTATCTTTTATATCATGAGCATTGTGATTAATCAAAGCAATAACGTTAACTTAATATGCATTTGTATAAAAGTAATGTACTAATTTCACTGTTACTTTAACATTTATCTGATAACCTCAGGTTACGAATGATTTGATTACACAGGTCATGTAATATAAAATGCATGATGTTTTTACATTGTTCATATTTAGAAATCTTTAGTTTTTAGATTGTCACGAAAGTTTATAATTATTCCGTGAGTAATGAAGCACAAGATATACCCGTTATTATCATAGTCTTTATAATTATGAAAAAACGAGAGAGCCTCCCATTTTAACTCACATTACAAAATCGCAAAAATAAAAACACCTAATTTGATAAAGAGTAAAAATAGCACTAAGGCATTATAAAAAATATAATCTAATAGAGGTGAAAATGATAGGTAAGTTTATAAAAGAAAGGTATGACCTAACTATAAAAATCTAATGCAAAACAGATAATAACTGAACGAGTGAAATATCCTAGTCTTGAGCGCGATGCTTCAAGAAGGCTTTACATCCTCTCTTGAAAAACGGTGGCCGGTAATAAAGTCACAGGAAGAAAAGAAAGGAAAAAGTCACAGTTTTGGCCAGGAAAAAAGTCACCTTAATTTATTCTGGCAATTAAAGCAATTAAATTAATAGAACAGAAAATATTTTGGATCTTTCCTAGATAATGACCCCCAAGGGTTTTCGGTGGTCGTTATCTAGGACTAATATTTCTTGGGGTCATTATCTTTATGATATTTAGGCTTTTGTTTATGTTTTTACGGTCATCCCCAAGGGGCTTGTACTAAACGCGGCGCAAAGGTGGATACCCCTTGGGGGTCCCTATCTAGGAAAGAATTAATGTGACTTTTTTTTCTCTGACCTTTTTACCTGTGACTCTGAAAAACGACCATCAAAATTATATTTCTTTTAAGGAGCTTTAGGATTGAATAAATGGAACATTCTCTGAAAAGCGAGGGATGTGGTCATATGATGGTAGTTGAGATTCCCTGAAAAAGTTAAGTATACCTTAGTTTAATCAGACCACTCAGCTGATTAACAGCTCTCTAGGGCTGGCCTGAAGGGATTAGACTTATTTTACGTGGCTAAGAACCAATTGGTTACCTAGTAACGGGACCTACAGCTTATTGTGGAATCCGAACCACAATATAGCGGAAATCCGAACCACATTATGCCGAGAAATGAATTTCTATCACCAGTGAAATTAGAGGAATTTATTTCTGACACAAAAATTCATTCCTCCCATTCTTCATTGGCCGACCGGAGACTCGAACTCGGGCCTAGCAGAGTGCTAGCCGAGAACTCTACCGACTCTCCAACGAGGAACTGTGAGATTTCCTGATTAATAGTAAAGTGACCAAACAAGAAGTTCTCTACAGGGGTTTAAAACATGATCATCAGGTTTGTGAAAAGAAACCACCACTTTTGAATTTTTTGTCTGGAACAATAACGTCCTGGCTAGCTGCCTACATCCAAATAGAACAATATTCCACAAACGGTGAAACGAAAGATCTGAACTGAAAGAGTTTTACAAATGATACGAAGCTCTCTGGAATCAATAGAATATTCATTTAAAACGCTGCAAGAATAAAGCCTTGAATAAAAGTTGACAATACGCAGCTCCGTACGCGGAATTGTTACCAGAGCAAAGAAAATCTTACTTTTTCTACCCTTTTTTTTTGTGTTGATATCATCACCGCTCGGATCTCGAGTAAGTTGCATTTATGCAATATTAGGGCTTGAACACTGTCGAACTGATTAATAAAACCATATATTATATATATATATATATATATATATATATATATATTATACACTATATATATATATATATATATATATATATATATATATATATATATATATATATATTTTGTTAATGTGTGTGTTTGTGTGTATTTTTGTTCTCTCAGACACCTTATTTTTCTTTTTGTGGGATAGATCTATCCACTTCTCGGAAACTCTATAGATGTAAGATTGCTAGCCCTCTCTCTCTTTATCTCTCTCTCTCTCTCTCTCTCTCTCTCTCTTTATCTATATATATAAAAATGTATGTATGTATGTTTGTGTGTGTATATGCCAAAATAACTGAAATGCATCGGGCAATTTCAACCAAACTTGGTTTACATATAACTTACTATCTAAAAATTAGCACTGTGGGGGTAAGACATCACAAGCACCAAAGGGCACCAAAGGGGGTTGGGGTGGGAAGGCCTTCCCTGAAACAGGGCTGGTTCTGCCCGTGAAACGGGTCTGTTTATGCCCGTGGACTTAGTAACTTTACGAATTTATCGTACCTAATTTCAGGATAGGCCTACATATGATTTACTATCTGGAAATGAATACTGTAGGGGTAAGACATCACCAACACCAAAGGGCATCAAAAGGGGTGGGGGTGAGAAGAGCTTCCCTAAAACGGGGCTGGTTCTGCCTGTGAAACTGGGCTGGTTATGCCCATAGACTTAGTAACTTTACGAATTTATCATACCTAATTTCGGTACACATGATTATGACTTACTATCTGGAAAAGACTACTGTTGGGGTAAGACATCAATGGCACCAAGGAGGGCACCAAAGGGGTGGGGGTTGGGGTGGGGTGACAGAGCTTCCTTAAACGGGCTGGTTCTGCCTGAAAGAGAGGCTGGTTATGCCCGTGAGAGAGTAACTTCGATTTATCAGAGTCAGACTTACTATCTGGAAAAGAATACTGTGGGGTAAGAGAGATGGCACCAAAGAGGGTGGGGGTTTAAGGAGAGACAGAGAGAAAGAGAGAGAAATAGAGGGTTTTTAAGGAGAGAGAAAGAGGAAAGAGACAGAGAGGGTTGAGAGAAAGAAAGAGAGAGAGGAGAAAAGAAAGAGTGAGAGAGAGAGAGAGAGAGAGAGAGAGAGAGAGAGAGAGAGAGAGGGAGAGGAAATGAGAGAGAGTAGAGGGGGTGTTAGGGAGAAGAAAGAGGGAAAGAGACAGAGGGTTGGGGAGAGAAACAGAGATAGAAAGAGAGAGAAAGAAAGAGAGAGAAGAAGTGAGAGAGAGAGAGAGAGAGAGAGAGAGAGAGAGAGAGGGGTGTTAGGGAGGAGAAAGACGGAAAGAGAGAGGGAGAGAGAGAGAGAGAGAGAGAGAGAGAGAGAAAGTTTATTGGTTGTCATTCAGAGTTATCCTGGGCAGTGCCAGGTTGGTCAGCTAGTATATATATATATATATATATATATATATATATATATATATATATATATATATATATATATATATATATATATATATATATATATATATATATATATATATATATAACTAAAACCTTTCAGCATTAACTAACCTGTGGTAATTTTGGCAATTTTGTCATGGCATTTACTTCCTTCATTTGTTAATGTCAACAGGAAAATTTTAACACCAGCAGTTTAGTTAAATTCATTTCATTGCTTTTAAATCTCCGAAGTTACTGTTTCATTCTATTATTCAATATTCGTCTGTGCTTCATGGGAAAAGGGTTTAATGAGAGTTAGTGTTTATTATAACTGGAACTTCTAAAATAAAATGTTAGTTCCTACCTGGTCTGGCTTGGCTTGATGAACCTCCCCTCTCTCTCTCACCTGCTGTGTCTTGGATTTGAGTTCATATTTGTAGCGTCAATGTCCTTTTCTTTATGGTTGTTGACATTTCTTGTTCTGTAAAGCCTCTTCAGTGTATATTTCCACCACTCTCTCTCTCTCTCTCTCTCTCTCTCTCTCTCTCTCTCTCAATGTAAACGTGTCGTGGGTAGCATATAATTAGTTCATTTTTAAACATCAATGTGGGATTTTTCATTAGAAATTGAGACCACCTCTGCTAAAAAGAGAGAATTAAAATCTCAGGTTGCTGTAAAAAATTTGGGTCCCGTTAAATTATTCAGGTTTTTAATCCCAGGCCCTCGCTCTTGGTTTATAGAGAAGCGGAGGAACATAGCGTCCTTGTTTCTTTTGTGGGTGACGAACATTGCAGTGTTTGAAAGATCAAGGGTCCTTACTGGCCATTCACTTTATTTCGTTTGTTCGCCATCAAGGCAGACGACATCACGGTGGGGTGGCTGAAAATTCAAAGACCCTGTCTTTCGTAGGGGCGGCAAGGACTGACCCTTTAATAATTAAACGTTTTTGTGCTATTGTCTCCTCTTCTAAGGACGTCTGCCACGCTGTTTAAACGTAGACTAATTGTTTTGACCAGTTCTCGTTAACAGTCGTCGTCTGGATATGAAATGCTTTAATTTTCCTTCGGATACCTTCCTCCATCATGCTGTCTCGTTATCCATTAGTGTTTGAGAGATGTTATATTTCATCAAAGTATTTGGTAATTAAAGCCTAACTATTGCAATAAAAAAAAATACATGGGTGAAGATAATTTTTGTTTGCAGTATACTAAAATCAGGATATGGCAATACAGTTCAAGAACATTTTCTTAAGCACTTTCTGCGGAATGTTCAAGGGTTTCGTAGCCTATCTAGTCTATATACCTAAAATAAGATTGATCGTGTAGACTTGGCATTTCCTCTCAGAGCCGTGGAGAAATGTTTTTACACTTTTTAAGAGCGCCATAAACTTCCTTTCAAGCCAGTTATGTCGGTGATACACTAATCACCACCCGTTTGCAGTTTAGTTCCATCACGGCAGTTAACACTGCGAAAGGCAAACGTAAAATAAATAGTGTGAAATATCAAGGAAAACTGCAGTACGATTAATAAATCATAATTATGTGAAATGATTGGAACATGAACAACTCAAAACAAAATGTCTCTCATATTCGTTTTCTATATATATCAACATTATAAAAATCACTAGTATAAAGAATGAAATTGCAGATTGAGTGGTTTATAAAATGTACCGTTTCGGAACTGAAAAAGGAACGGAAACGAACAGTGAAGGGCACAAACAACTTTTTAATGAGAGAACGCTGCAGTTAAGTGTAGCAATATGTACTACTGTATATTTGTGTCTCTCCTCAGTGTTTATGGAATTTATCTCATTAATTTTTAATAATGTGAAAAACCAAGCCGCAAGGTAACTAAGGACTAGATAAGGTTGATCATCATTCAAAAGAATAAAATAATTTTTAGCTGTCTTCCAATTTTATCTCTTAAAGGGAACTGACTCTTCTGTATGGGAAGAAGACGATAGTAATTGGACATGTTTTTATATCAGGACATAAAGAAGCTTAGTTTACGCTCACTCTGATACTAAAATCATTCTTGATAAATTATTAACCAGCAAAGTTCTCATATAACATTCAGACATACTACATCTGTCAGTTTCTTTTCATAATCACTGAGACTGCACATCGAAGTCTGTAGAAGAGAGAAAAAAAAGTCGGAAGGGTAGAATGACTTCGTTCCAATCTTGAAAGAACGAGAGAACGTTCAGTTGATGATACAAACATTGTCAGCGAAGCTATTTCTAGTCTGCATTTCTTTTCTCAAGGGAACGTGCCTCGCTTGGTAGCTGACGCATGCCAATTTTCTTTTCTCTCTCTCTCTCCTTTTTTTTTTTGCTTTATTGTTGCAGGAGAGGCAGGCTAGCTTAGCCTCAAAAAATCACACCTTCATTATGACGTCATTGTGTGGACGTAATTAAAATGTCAGCAGCAGATAAAAATGGAGACAATGGCTGGATCTTAGTGACAATAGCGGACGCCTCCCGGACTCTAGTCCCAGATGCCTCACGGTCATAACTCCCCCTCCCCCTTCCCATCCCATTATTGCCTTTCCGACCCCTCCCCTCCCCCTCCCCCGCCCTCGCAACTCCATTCCCTGGCTAATCCTGAAACTGCTTATATCCCGAATTATTCTTCTTTCCTTATTCCAACTACCGCCGCTTTCTTGCAGTTTTCGTCTCCTTTGGGTCGTCTTATTTCCCCGGAACCAGCCCACGTTGTTGACATGGCGGAGACACATGTGTCTGGGAGATAGGGGCAGGAGATGAAGGCTTACCAAATGGAATATCAAAATGGGCGATAAAAGAAGACAAAGTGAAATATGCTGATTATAGATTTTTATGTTTTAATACAGGATGTGATTGCGGGCAATGGACCTCTATGCTAGAAGTTTTTGGGAAATTCTTAATTTATAAAAAAAAAACAAGAACACCTAAAGATTAAGAACAATTGCTCATTTGATTGTGTATAATATTTTAAAGACTGCAAGAAACAGTTTGGGTTATAAGAAGATAAATGCAAACAGGACATGCACTTAAGACTGTTTCCATAGAAACTGAAGTGGATTTTGATCATCAAGCATAAAAAATTATTCTCATAGCTAGGAGGTTTTACATTCTTGGTTTTGTTTGGAATACATGTCTAACAGGTCCAAAGGTTATTTTGTATGATTAATTTTGCTTCAGATCTGTTTAACGGTATTGTGCCCCCCACTTCCTTGATTATGTGTCGTATGTCAAGTTTCGTGTTACATATCATTGGACGATGTTAACCCAGAAGTGAAATACCTCTATACACTTTTGAACTTTTGTTTGCTTCTGTAGATTATGATCATCCTTCAATTGCATGAACATGTCAGTCACAGCTGGCGGAAAGTTCCATTGTCATGTCTAGTTAGACGGTAATATTTTTCATATACAAAAACATAATACTCCTTTGAATCGCTGGTGTTAAACAACTATGACTTCACTTTTTTTGGAAAGTAGCAAATGAGAATTGGCTAACATGGCTACTCTAAATTCCACGGAAATGTGAAATTCCTCCTTGTCAGTCTGATCAGGTAAAGCCAGTCAAGCACTGATGGGATTGATCACTCTCGTTCCGCATTGAGAATATAACAAGCATTTTTAAAGACTCATGTTCGTCTTATTTTAGTGCCCCGATTCATTGTACATATTAGAGGCTATTCAATGACCATAACAACGATAACTCTCTCATTTGTAATTCACAATAAATATATATATATATATATATATATATATTCAGTTTCAGTAAGTAACTTATATATATATATATATATATATATATATATATATATATGTATATGTATAATACATACATACACATGTATATATATATATATATATATATATATATATATATATATATATATATATATTAATTACAAATGAGTTATATGGTCATTGAATAGCCTTTTCTAATATGTACATAATACATAAGACATAACATGAGTATATATATATATATATATATATATATATATATATATATATATATATATATATATATATAAAAGTTCAAAACTTACAATACATTCCTCAGAGTGAATTTTAGTTCCCTAGTGTCCAAAAACATGTCCAAGCACTTACATTTTTTACAAAGGAATGAAAAACTCTCCACCAAAACCCTCGCACCTTAGCAATTTTGTAACAAACGTATGTATGTATATTTCCACTTCACACCCATGAATCCGATTATATCCAGACCAAAAAGTTCCATGACTTAATGATGGGAATTTCTGTCATTGCCACGTGATGCTGTATCTAAGCGCCCTGTTGAACAATGTTCAGGTCATTGGTCGAACAACTGCTGAATCTCACTTGGAATCTCATGTGAACGGAATCTCCCTGGTTTCCAAACAGACCAGCAACGCTGAATCTCAAAAGTTGACTGAACTCAAGGCGCTGAATAAACACTGAAGACACATCTGCACAATATGGCAAGCGTTGGTATGTTACGAATTATCTTCATATATACTTTATATATATATATATATATATATATATATATATATATATATATATATATATATATATATATATATATATATATATATATATATAATCATCAGACAGGCAGACATTCGTGAAAATAGATAGTCTGTCATATTGCGGAAGATATCCATTAAGCTTCAAATCAGTGGTGACCAATACTTCAGTTAATCTTTAAAATCTTTCTCATCTCTCCGTTTCATAAATGTAAACGCTGCCGTAATGCTTCATTAGATACACAATATTCAAGAGAAATGGATTCTCACTTCCAATGAAGATGAACTCATTGGTTTGAATATTAAAGAAAATACAATGCAAGCTAGGACTAGATTTTCTCAAGCAATATAACACGAAGTATCGTTTTTTTGTTTCTCCCGTGTCCTGATCTATGAAATGTATTACTTAGCCTAATCTTGAACCGGATGAAAAGTTTAAAGATCAAACAACTTCCTCAGTAAGATTAGTCTGCAAGATTCTCTGTGTAATTGTCTGCCTGCCCGTCTTTCTGCCTTATTATTATAATTTCTCCGTTTAGCGCAACAAATTTCACCATTTAGCGCTGTCTCTTTTACAACTGATTTCTGAATAAACATATCTATCAAGCTGTGTCTTTTATTATTTTTGTCTGTTTTTTGTTTTTATGTGCACTTATTTATTAAAACGTTTGATAAAATACTATTGTAAAAAGTTATTATGGTGCACAAAATTATTTAAACTGAAACTAAGAGAGCCTATATATTTTTGCATAAACATAAGTTGAATAGGCAGTTCGTTATTACTTTGTAGCACATTAAATGTTGACTTATTACAGAAAGAAAGAATGAAGTTGTCATTGACTATACGCTTATATACAAAACATTAACAGATACATTTAACGACTGCAGCCAATAGCGAAAGGCTACTTGCTGTGCCAAGTATAAGCAATGGATTAATATTATACTGCACTTGATCTCGACAGGTGGCGTAAATTTGAACTGGATTTTTTAATCTACTACGCTCGGTTCTCGTTCACCAGTGCGAAACTACTCAAAAATAATCAATTACTGCTCAAGAATAATAAATGGTGAAACTGAAAGGTGCTAAGTGGAAATGATGGTAGGCAATATCTTCCTACTGAAAGAAGAAAGTAGTATGATACACGTTAGTTACCATAGACAGTCATGTAACTTTTAATAAAATTTCTTGTTTATATTCGTTACTGTACACAGAAATGGAAGATACCATAGTCAGTATTTATGCATATCAATAAGAAGAATAATGATGATATGGCATTTCATATATCAGAATAGATCATAAGATTAAGCAAAGTACGAACCAGTATAGAGATCCCGAACTTGTAGTTGGAAAAGAAATGTTAAAAGATATTCACTTTGAAGAAAATTCTTCTGAAAATTCATGAACATTCTGAGGTGACACCTACACTGGCTCCAGAATTGCTGAGGAACTAACAGCATTCAAGCTTACAGATTCCAGGAATGCAGTGAAAAGAAGACATTCAGATTTTATTCATGAATATATGAAAGATCAAACAGGGCCAAGGGAATGGTAACAGCACTCAGCATGCACATCACGACACACACACATTTATATACACATATGAATGTATTTATGTATGTATGCATGTAGGTATATCAGCGAATTTTACCCAACTTCCTGACCCAGCAGCGAACTGCTAACATTTCATTCGACTTACCCCTTCATGTGAGATATGATGGAAATGAACGCAATGGAACTTGATTCACAGAAATAAATTTCTGACTCACCTCGGCACCGAACCCCGGTCTTTCAAGTTAGAGTCCCGGTCGTTAGCAATTCCTCCACACAAGTCATAAAAGAAGTTGGAAGCCAAGTACTACATACATGAGGTTTTTGCTCACGCCCTGGACTCTCACTTGAAAGACCTAGGTTCGGTCTCGATGTGAGACAGAACTTCATTTCTGTGAAACAAACTCTATTGTGTTCATTTCCATCATATCTCACATGAAAGGGTAAGTCGAATGAAATGTTAGCAATTCATTCACTGCTGCGTCAGGAAGTTGGGTAAAATTCGCTGGTAAGTTGGGCCCTAGGCGCCTGCCTGGGTCATATATATACAATATATATATATATATATATATATATATATATATATATATATATATATATATATATATATATATATATATATATATATATATATATATATATATATATATATATATATATATATATATATATATATATATATATATATATATATATATATATATATATATATATATATATATATATATATATACTACATATATATATATATATATATATATATATATATATATATATATATATATATATGTGGATACACTGTGTGTGTGTGTGTATATATATTTATATATATATATACACACACACATATATATATATATATAAGATGTATTATTATCAATATTTGCTGCTAACGTCTCTACACTTAGCCAAAGAGGGGTCAAAGTCCCATCCATTAAGGGGGGATACCCCATGCCGATGATAGTGGAAGCGAAGTGGCATTTTATGGGAACAGTTTCAAAAAAGGTCAAGCAGAAAGTAGGATTTAGAAATTCATTGGGGAATAGGCATACTAGTAGTCGCTCTGTATCCTTATCCTAAGACCTATATCCCTGATGCTTTCCTTTTTGCTGGTTCTTAATTGCTTTTCCAGGAATGTGGGCACTCCTTGCTTCGACCCGCCATTTCCGCGGCCTCAAGGAATATAGATGGACAAGCATCCACGAGTGAGCCAAGACAAGTTAGTACCTACTCAGTTCTCACCCAGGCCAGACCTGTGCCTTACTACGTCCCGACTCTTGGGCTGTATCTCTTTTGTCTGGCACACTGCTGCACTGGTAAATGGGCCACAAGCGACCTGGACTACGAGCAGTCCCAGCATTGTTTAATTGAGGACATATTAGACCGTCTAGCTATTCTTACAAATGTGCACTTGCAACTGCTTTTGCCTGGTAAGACTGAAATGAGCAATGAATTACCAGTGACTGTCTCTCTCACTAAATCTCTCATTTCATTTCCTTAGAATTCATCTTCCAAAGTAAAATTCCTTGCTGAATACCAGTATGTGTGTTCCTCATATGAATTAAGTCTATTGATGAATTAATCCTTTGCTCAGTAACATGGTGACAGATTACTGGAAATGAGAGAATCTTCCATGCACGAATTCTTATCTGAGAAATCTATTTCCAGAGACGTGGTATCTCGCCCCCTCATGCTTCTGCCACTAACCTACCTGTGAGAAGTTGCCTTAAAAAATAATTAATTCAACCTTGCTACAAGCAAGCCTCTGCTTCTGCAACTGCATGTCAGATTGTACTTGTATATTCATGAGTCACAGGCTTCAGCTAGCGTTACCATTGTGTAAATTTCCTATTACCTTCTGAAAACCAGTTAACTGTAAATTTTGTCATAAGATTATTGTTGCACTTGTTTTGCTGGGTTGCATACCAGTCATGATTTATTTTCCCTACTCGAAGTGTGTGAAATAAAGTAATTTAGTGGAACCATGGGCTTTCATGGCGATCTTTCCCTTTGTTTAGATGTAACTAGAAGGTAAGCCAGCTCTTCTGTTACAAATGCTTACATATTTGGCTCTGAGTAAGTGGCCCATAAGGTAACTTTCTAAATCAGTATTCATTTCCTCTAGCCAGACCCAGACAAATATGCAACAATATATATATATATATATATATATATATATATATATATATATATATATATATATATATATATATATATATATATATATATATATTTATTTATTTATTTTATTTATTTATTTTTGTCATTTATACTCACATACATTTAAATTTCTTCAAAAGGATTAGGTCACAAATGCCATGGGCAATACCTCGGTAATGATTTACACCCAAGGGAAATCATAATTTGCCGGGTTTTTTAAATCAAACCATAGTTCGAATCCATGCCCACGCAGAGCCACTTATCAGTTATAATTCCCTTTGATGTAAGTCATTCCCAGAGTAAATTGAATTCGAAATTAAACAGTGGCTTAACATTTGTGAATATTCATATTATATATATATATATATATATATATATATATATATATATATATATATATATATATATATATATATATATATATATACACATATATATATATATGTGTGTGTATATATAAACACATATATAATATATATGTGTGTGTATATATAAATATGTATATATATATATGTGTGTGTATGTATGTTTGATATGTTTGTATATATATATATATATATATATATATATATATATATATATATATATATATATATATATATATATATATATATATATATATATATATATATATATATATATATATATATATATATATATATATTGTCAGGAAGTGTACCAAGTACCTGGTTATTACACAAATGGTCACAAAATCCAAAAATTTGCCTCACTTCAGCCAGATACCTGAACCCTCATAACAAAAACTTTACGACTGAACACTTTAAAGGTAACAGTGATCCCTTAAAACTTGCTTATCACTTGAAATATCAAACTAGGTTTATCAAGTTATGTGTGAGCCATTGAGGTATACTAGATAAAAAAGGGCTTCACTTCATTAAACAACTATAATTGTTTCCCTGGCACTTCAATTATTTGAAGGAGAGCAAAACATGTCTATCACTTTGCCTTATGTACACACAAACAACCCTATTCACTGGTGGTCGAAAAATGAAACACTGTGTTTTTTAAAAATTTAAATATAAAAATTTATTTTTAACTTCAAAAGTTATAATTAGAATTCACAATCTGAAAAATTTACCATTACTTGAAAACAACACAAGATTTAATTAATTCTTAAACAAGATTAATTCACAAAACTTTAATTTATCAAGAAACTACGTTAACTAAGCAAAATTCAAACTATTAAGATTTACTCAAGATTTGAAAAAGAAATCTTAACAAATGAAAATCATATCAAGTATGCAATGTTAAAGTATCAACATATGTAAAATGCTAAGTAAATAAATGTTAAATCACCAACACAAAGTCTGGGTAAAACTATGAAATTGTAAACACAAGAACACACAAAAAATGTAAAAACAAGAACATACAAAAAATGCACAAAAGGTTTAACAACAACAATTTCACTAAGGCAAAATCTCTTTAAAGTTTCTATCTTTTCACTATGGTAAAAATAAGTAAAAAACCACCTTACCTTATACAAGTTTCTGTACACTTTTACAAAACTCTTGCTGTGGGAGAAACACACATTTTATCTAAGGCACCATTACACTTATTTTACACTTTCTTGTACTAAGACCTCAAAAAAGATACATACTTTAATAGTGACCACACCAAATCTGCTATATTGTAAATTTTACTCTCCTCTGAAGGAAGAGAGGGATAAGAGAGAGAGAGACAAAACCTAACCAAACTCTACAGAGTCTCTGTCTGGACTGATCAGTTTCCCAAAACTCTACTATGAGAATAAACCTATGTTGCCAGTTGAGCATTTTTTGGAAATGGGTCACTCTGGAAATATTCCCTGGAAAAAAAAGGAATAAATTGGGGTTTTCCCATGGAGGATGGAAAATAATCAGGGAATTATTCTCTGGCTCGAAAAGAGCTATCTGGGCCTGTCAACATACATCCTTTTAAATGGAGAGGGGATTTCCTGTATTTACACATGTCCAAACAGAAAAGGTCTCTGGATTAAGCAGCATATCTAAACCTGTCATCCCACATTTCATTAGTTAATAGAGGATTTCCTGTCTTAACACTTGTGCAAACAACAAACTTTTAGACCAGCCAATGTTATCTAAACCTGTCATCTCATCTCCCTTTTAGTTGACAACTTAGGTGGTTTAGGGCCTCTCTCGCATAAAGAGACAGATACCGTGGTCACACACTCGATACCTGAACATGAAAATGTATCTTATCTCTAAAATCACACAGTCAACTAGCCCTTTCAAATCTGAGACATCTCAACACACAACACATGACAAATACAAGAGAAAACATATCAAAATTACAAAAAAATTAATTTACATACAATTTACAGACAAACATACATATCATAAGACATATAATTATAATATATATATATATATATATATATATATATATATATATATATATATATATATATATATATATATATAAACGATATATATATATATATATATATATATATATATATATATATATATATATATATATATATATATATATACTGTACTTACAATGAGCCCTCTGCTTTTCCTCCTAGAGGGAGTAGTATCAGCAAATATTTTGCGATGACTGCACAGACATCTTGGTCTTTTCCATTCCTTTTGTGAACATCACAGCTGTTTGACTGCCAGGTACATATTCCATTGGCTGGTTCAACAATAGCACAATACATTTTTAAGGGAGCATGTTAATCCTCAGCTAGGAATCGAATTTGGGTTCCCTGCTTACTAGGCGAAATTTCTACCAGTTACACTAAAAGACACTGGCATCCATTTGTAAGGTCCGTGGTTTGATATCCTCCTGTCGCCACCAGTTGTCCCAGTAATGAATGGGTACCAGTGTCAGGTGGGTGTCCCGGGTCAGTGGCTGAAAAATGGAAGGGCCTATGTTTCTGGGACCATCTGTGTAAATTGGAATACGTGTAGATATATGTAAATATACATATATATATATATATATATATATTGTTACGTGTGGGAGGTCTTGGTTGATCATGTATTATTCAATTTACGTAATTTTTACGGCCCTGCAAACCAAGATTACACGTAACCTGTCACTTGAAGCCAAAAGTTAACCTCAAAGACAGACGTTAATTAGCCAAAGGTCGCCAGTTAAGGGTTATTAACCTTAACAAAGAATATTTGAGATGAATTTGATTTTAAACGCAACGGTTCTTCCAAACATTCGGACGCGAGGCATACAAAAGCATCGAGATTTAACCTGATTTTGCTTACCCTAAATCCTAGGTATTTTACTGGAATAATGGGGTTGAAGCTAACAATAAAATAATTTGACTTAATCTAGACTTCGTGAACACATATACCGTAAGTGGTGGCTGAAGGGGAACAAAGGAAATTTGAAATACAGAAAAGGATAAAAGAATGGGCGAAGTTTTGAACAAAAAGCGACTTTACCTTAGGACGAACGTTGTGCGCATCAACGACCGACGTGGAGTTCTTGCAATTGTTTCTTCACTTCACTAATAGAATAATAGACAAAGAAAGGGGAAGAGGTCCAACTGGACGTGTTATCTCTCCGAAAGCTTGGTTCTCTCTGAAGTTCTCGGACCGGCCTAGGTCAACAACAATCACCCCAGGTGTCCACGTTCTTGTATTCAAAACATTCTGCCATGAGACAGGTAGGAAGGAAAAGGGGACCTTAGGACCACCTATTCTTAAGGCTGATAGGGAAATTTTCCTATAGGGTAAAAGGCCTAACTTACCTATCCCGTTCTCCAACGGACGTTAAGGTTTGAACTAAGACGCACCTATATAGACAATGTCTTTTCCCGGTCTCAGTCAGGCTGATATTTTTACAATCAAAAGTTACGAGGGCGAACAGCAGTAATATTTGTAAAAGCTCCCCTTAAGAGGGCCTTCACTCCTTTTCGGGCGTGAAGGTCTATACTAAACAAGCTGTTCGCCTCTCGTAGGTTACTCTCCTTCCCCTGAGCAGATTAGTCCTGGTTAGCCTACCTAGCTACAGAACTACCTAACCCTAGATAGGATATGAGCTATAATCACTACTTAACCTAATTCTAATAGTACTAGAAGGTGCTCACGGTTATTATAGGCTACCTCCTACAATCATGATGTGTTTTAGACCTAGCCTAGTGGTACATTCTATGATATTCCCTAGCCTAACCTATCCTAACCCGACCGTAGCACCAACATAAGAGTTAACATTCTAACTAAATTACAACATGGTTTATGTTTAATACAATTAAAATTTACTAGTTAATTCATGAGGGTTGCCTCATATGATAAATGGGTGCCTCACTGAGGTCTTAGGCCATGCGTGTCACGAGCATCGTGGCTCGTTTCACAATAGTTAAGATTACTGAAATAAGTTAGGCTACTTACATGATTACTGCGGCTCGGTGGTAAGTGGAAAGAACAAGGTTACTAAATTGATGTACCGTACTTTAAGGTGGCCTAGGCTAGGTACAAATAAAAGGAAGAGATCACACTGGCTACCTTCTCTGGGCAAGGGGCCAGGATCACTCTTAGATGTTAGGGCACTAGATGAGCGTATAGCTCGGCAACTACTGGGCTCTCTTCCGCCCCTTCTTCTTCTTCTTCGGTTTCCTCCAAGGCCTATCAGTAGCTGGCCTAGCAGGTGATGAGAGCACCGACTCGGGGACAGGCCAGAAGGGCTAGCGGGGCGCGAAGTCAGGGGCAACTGCAAAAGCTGGGGAGGACTCCTACTCCGGCTGCTGCGACAACCGGAGCGAGAGCGATCTCGACTTCTGCGTCCGAGGATGCCAGTTCCTGGTTCTTCCAAGGGAGGTACCATTTCGATCCTCCAGGGTTCATCCCTGGATTCAAATTTGCACAGAAGAAGTTTCCGGGTGCTGGAGGCTCTCCAGTCGCGATGATCAACTGCATGGGGAATCCTAAATCTCCCGGAGGAGGATTCGCCTCATGATTTAGACCCGGCATAGGGCCTTTTCCATTGGTAGCTCAACGTCCGTGGCGGACGGAGTCTGGCACTGCTCAGTGCTCGCAAGTGGCACTGGCAGCAGTTGAGGGTCAGGCATGCCTGACAAGGGGTCCGGAGGTGCAATACCTCTCGGACGACTTGGGTTTGGCTGCGGCAGAGATTCCTGCCCCAGCAGGAGATCGTAGCCTCTCCTAGAGTTTTGTTCGGGGCGTCCGCTGGGCGTTGCTTGCTTGGGCAGCCCTCCCAATTTGTGGGAGTGGTCTGCCCGATTGCACGTCCTGCAGCGGTACTGCTCCTCCTGAATCTCTCTTCGCGGAGGGGAGGACCTCTTGGTGGGCCAGCCCTTTCGCGATTGGAGAGGGGCTAGGCCTGAAATAGGTTGGGTGGTGCCCCTTCCGCGGACCACTTTGGTGGGCGGAAGGTGGAGGTTTGTCATTTTGAGAGTTTTAGATGGGGCCTCCGTGGAGGAGGTAACGTGGCTGCGGAGTGGCGTTGGTGACGGGCTTCCGCAGAGAAGATCCTGACCCAACAAGAAGACCACTCCGGGCCGAATTCCACCTACCACGCCAAGGCGGTGGGGTATCGTGCCCCAGGTGTCATTACCTGGAGTTGGACCGTAGGAACGGTAATGGTGTGGCCCTCTATCCACTTCATTTCCCACCGCGTTTCTTCCAACCACAGCACCGGCTGGCACTTGGGCCCTGGCGATCAGGCTAATATCTGCCGCAGTGTCTACTGTGACCGGAAGGGTCACTGGCAGGCTAGTGCTCTGAAGAGGGGCCACCGAGATGAACTGGGTTTCCAGTCTCTCGGGTAAAGGATCCGTGCGGACCAGCAGCAGAAAATGAAGTGCTGATTAGGTTGACAAATTTGGTGGTGGGGACATGATGTGGACAGGCCGGAGATCCAGCATTGTAGTGGCTAGCAGCCCCACAGGATCTGCACGGGCCTTTTGGATGGGCTCGGTGGCCTGCAGTAACTGTTGGAGGAGAGGCTGAGCGGATGAATCGGGAGCGGAGTTCTGGCTGGTAGGGTTAGGCTGCTTATTAGTGCCGAGTTTGTATCGGCACTCCCAGCTTCAGCGTGGCCCCCTTCTTGCAATAGTTGCACAGGGTCTTGCTAGGCAGTCCATTCTTCGGGCGAGTGGAGTTCGAGAGGTAGGCCGGAGGGATGATTCGCTTCTGAGAGGTGCTATGCGACTGATTGAAGGTTTCCCACGAATCAGCCATGCGACAAGCTTCCATAAGTGTGGAGGGCTGTTTATCGTTAAGATATACTGCAAGGGGCCCTGGCACACATTGGAAAAGGTCTTCTAGCATGGTCCGATTGAAGAGATCCTCAAACGTCGTGCAGGCCAAGGAGTCGAACCAGCGCGTACCGGACTGGGTTTTGTGACATGCCCATTCTGTCCAAGACCAGCCGACTTCCTTGGCAAGACCTCGGAACCGTTGTCTCCATTTTTCTGGGGTTATTTCGTGAGGCCTTTGTAATGACTCTCTGAACTTCCGCCATGTTGCCTCTCTGGCTCTTCTCCAGTGAGCGAAAGCGCTGCCTGGCTTTTCCTCCATATGCTTGGCTAGTATTAAGGCTCTCTCCGTCTCCGTGGTGCTGTAGTTATCGAAAAGAGCCTCGATCTCCTCCAGCCATGCTTCTGGCTCGTCCTCAGTCCACTTGGGGACTAGGGAATTGATGCTCGAAATTGGGCGTTTGATGCAGCAGGTGTAGGACTGGAGGCTTGATGGTTAGCCATAGCTTCGGCATTCTCCATTTTCGCTCTCTCAAGCTCGAGCTCCTTCTCCTTTAGGGCTAACTCAGTTTCCTTGCAGGCTAACTCATGCTGTCTCCTTCTTTCTTCTCTTTCCTCTTCATACTGCCTTTGCTCGGCTTCATACTTCCTCTGCTCGGCTTCATACTTCCTCTGCTCGGCTTCATACTTCCTCTGCTCGAGTCTTTCTTCCTTCTCCCGCTTGGCCAAGTCGTCCACTTGCTCCTTAACCCAGGTGGTAAGTTCAGAGCCGGTGAGACCTGCCGCCGTCCCCAGCCCCAGGAAAGTTTTATAATGCTCTGCTGCCATGGTTCTGGTGGGGGAAGGGCGTCTAACCGGGTCGACTGGGCGTGCCAGGGCAGCGAGGAAGTGTCTCTTCAAATGACGTGGCACCCTTTCAAAAGGTGGCACTGTAGTTTGGGTGTGCCGTGTACAGGTCACACTGGTGGCACTCAGTATCCCTAGGCACTGGTGCAGGTTAGGTTCCAGAAGAACCTTCTCTTCTGTGTTCCCTTTTGGTTTTGTTTTTATTTATTTTTTCAGGATTCTTGCTTGGTGGCACTTATGGTGCCAATGTGTTCCTAGGGACCCTCTACTGGAGTCCAACTAGGCTATATGGGAGGAAAGGCACTCTACACCCCTGCAGAGTGCAACAATCGAATGAGAGAGAAAGGGAAGGTAAAGAGAGAGAGAGAGATAGAGAAGTAAGCTATTCCAGTGATGAGTGCTGCAAATTATTGGCACTGTGGAATAAAGTGAATTTGGGTTTTTTTTTTTTTTTTAAAGATCCTCGTGAGTGGCTGGTCCCAGTACTGGCCCCTTCTTTTTTTCAGAGGGTGAAAACTACTGTTGGCTTTTTGGTCTGGATAGCAGGCCTCACTCGTGACCGACAGTTTATCACTATATCGTAATTACTCTTAACTTGTCCTCATCTATTGTGGGACAGAGGTGTTTCTTTTATTTGGTTAAAGTATTCGAATTAATTAGCCTAGTGTCGGCCGTTCTTTCTTTGAAGAGGGTCACGTACACTTAGGTTAGGAATGCTTACTTGAATGACACGAGAGAGAGAGAGAGAGAGAGAGAGGAGAGATTTTCAATCAGCGAATTTCTTGCTGCTTGAGAACATGTAAACAAAGATTTTATACATGCACAATGGCATGGATCTTAATAAAATGATATAGATGCGTCGTCTTGGCTTCCTTAGGGATTACTTTATTATCTTAATTTTCCCGGAGCCGACGTCACAAAAGTTTATCGTAAAATTTTTAAATTTTCTTTATATGATTTTATAGTAGGTATTCGTATAGGAACTTGTTATTACTCCTAACTAAGGCCTATCTTTCCCTGCCTAAATTATCTTTTGGTTTTTTCTAGCTAAGATATTAGGAGGTGGGTTCGCTACGAAAAAAAAAAAAAAGAAATGCCCCCCCAGAGTGTCTCGGGCAGAGGTCACAATAACAAGGTCGTTGAGATGGCGGCCAAGGTCCCGTTAGGCCTAAATTTCAAAACAGCCTCGGCCAGCGAAGGAAACCCCAAAATGGCCGTTCTCTCACAAACAGTTCGAACAATTTCAAAACAACCGCGCGAACATGGCGGAGGGATCCAAGATGGCGGGTATTTTCTTTTTCAAACAAATTCAAAACAACAAACGAAACAAATGCAGGTATCCAGATTTTACTTTAAATATACCAATCATGCATAGCGTTTTACGTTACGGATGGAAAACTAAATTACCAAACAACTTTGTCTTTTGTTATCGTATTCCTCACCCGGAGATTAAACAAAAGAATGAAAAGAGAGATGCTGGCTTGCCTGCGTAAATTTACGTTGTTAACGGTACCTTTATTGTAAAATTACTATTTCAGTTCGTTTGCTACTTCACTGACACGGTTTTTGAATGATTCCCGCTATATGCAAACAATAACGATCGGAATTTCCGACGCGATTTCTAAATTACTTTGTGTACATGAGCTGGGCTCCGCGATTCTCGGCCTTTGAATTCGTTACTTGAACGACTTGACTCACAATCCGAACACGGTACAATGTCCTTGTCTTAAACGTTATAAATTATGACTCTGCTCTCGACGCACCCTTTCCTACGCTAATTCTCGCTACACTTGTTATTATAACTATTCTCTTTACTGCTTATTATTATGCCTCGTTCCTTGTTTGGAAGAATGAAATGGAGTTCGATATCTGACTTTTATTTTTTTGGAATTAATGTAATTTTAATTTCCTTTTCTCCAGATTCTTTCTCTAAAATGTACTTTAGATTCTACGCAAGATCGCCAATGTTACGTGTGGGAGGTCTTGGTTGATCATGTATTATTCAATTTACGTAATTTTTACGGCCCTGCAAACCAAGATTACACGTAACCTGTCACTTGAAGCCAAAAGTTAACCTCAAAGACAGACGTTAATTAGCCAAGGTCGCCAGTTAAGGGTTATTAACCTTAACAAAGAATATTTGAGATGAATTTGATTTTAAACGCAACGGTTCTTCCAAACATTCGGACGCGAGGCATACAAAAGCATCGAGATTTAACCTGATTTTGCTTACCCTAAATCCTAGGTATTTTACTGGAATAATGGGGTTGAAGCTAACAATAAAATAATTTGACTTAATCTAGACTTCGTGAACACATATACCGTAAGTGGTGGCTGGAAGGGGAACAAAGGAAATTTGAAATACAGAAAAGGATAAAAGAATGGGCGAAGTTTTGAACAAAAAGCGACTTTACCTTAGGACGAACGTTGTGCGCATCAACGACCGACGTGGAGTTCTTGCAATTGTTTCTTCACTTCACTAATAGAATAATAGACAAAGAAAGGGGAAGAGGTCCAACTGGACGTGTTATCTCTCCAAAGCTTGGTTCTCTCTGAAGTTCTCAGGACCGGCCTAGGTCAACAACAATCACCCCAGGTGTCCACGTTCTTGTATTCAAAACATTCGCCATGAGACAGGTAGGAAGGAAAAGGGGACCTTAGGACCACCTATTCTTAAGGCTGATAGGAAATTTTCCTATAGGGTAAAGGCCTAACTTACCTATCCCGTTCTCCAACGGACGTTAGGTTTGAACTAAGACGCACCTATATAGACAATGTCTTTTTCCCGGTCTCAGTCAGGCTGATATTTTACAATCAAAAGTTACGAGGGCGAACAGCAGTAATATTTATAAAAATATATATATATATATATATATATATATATATATATATATATATATATATTTATATATATATATACATTTATATATATATATATATATATATATATATATATATATATATATATATATATATATATATATATATATATATATATATATATATATATATATATATATATATATATATATATGTGTGTGTGATTGTGTGTGTGTGTGTATATATATATATATATATATACATATATATATATATATATATATATATATATATATATATATTTATATATATATATATATATATATATATATATATATATAATCTTTCTCTAATGCAATTATGCTTCAAGGATATGTTTGTGATCAAATTTTGTACATGTAACTAACGAAAATGAGACAAACATATGATAGAAAACATTAATACGATCACAAAAAAGTGAAGTTTAAATGTAAGAGCAATGCTGCAATTGCATTCGTTTACAAGTATACTCTCTCTCTCTCTCTCTCTCTCTCTCTCTCTCTCTTCTCTATGTCTCTCTCTCCTCTCAACGCAACAGTTCCTTTGACTCCGAGCGTATTTCTCATTATCCTATAAATTCAACTGGCAAGCACTTTACTTTCAGCGAGCATCGCATTCAGCAGACGAAGACTTCGTCTCATTTTGAACCCAGCGAGTCTTCTCCTTTAGAAGACGAATGGGTATTCTTCGAACAGACACAAAGATGTCGACTTAAAATTTTAGATCAAAGTAAATCACTGAGGAGTAAATACATTTGATGTAATCTGATTTGATATGAATGGTTATAGCGTTTAATTCAGGTACCTAATCTAAAAGTGCAAATGTTCCTTTATCTTTGAGCCATATCCTTAGAAAGTACTGCATGTGAGTATGTTATGTTACAGGTAAACGAGGTAAAATATCAAATATCTTAGCAAAAACAGACAGATCACCCAATATGTTAAAAAAATGTATAAGAGAGAGTTTCCATGATAACTGGAGGAGGGGATTGAAAGTGATGTTTTACTTTAGTGAAATGTGCCATTCAGACAATTTATCACAGAACTGTACAGTAGGGAAGTTCAAGAGACTATTATATGCGTTTCAGATCCAAGCAAATACAAATTACCGGTACTGATTCATGGATTATGTAATATTCGATATATGTATGATTTAGTAAAATTCTTCAAAATTAACAAGATTCGGCGATAAAAAGATGAAGGAAATATATTTTTTCCAATAATGTAAATCGGTTATCAGTTAGACCAGCAATGAATGGGAAAAATTAACTAATCTAAGACCACTACGTACTTGAAACAATTTTCCTAATTCTAAATAATTATTGCGTTACTTCAAATGATTTTTCCTTACAATAAGGTCAGTCTGTCAGGTGTTTGAAAATGACAACATACTAATCTTTATTGTTTTGTTAGTAAGACTGTGTAGCACAATCTAGTTCTGTTAGATTTTTTGAGCTTTTTAACAATACAGTGTGTTCATTAACTGCTATTAGTTGAAGCCATATGAATGACCGTAATGATGAAACGAACCTTTATTACATAACTGTTTGGTAATGGAATATGGCGAATGCTCCATCATATAACAAAATGACAATTTTTCGTTGTAATCCTTTTAGGTATTTTCACCTGCTTACCAGTTCTTCGACAGAGACACTTGCCATAAGACCAGCTTCTCAACAAGACAACAATTAGTATTTCTTAGTTTAGAAAAAAAAAATCGTAATTACATAATGAATGAAAATGACTAACTTCTAAAGACATTTTTTTTCTGCAATAAAATAATATACAACTTAAAAAAATCACTTGACATTCTGCTTGTTGATCTTAAGTTCTCTTGTCAACTAGAACTAGCAAAAAAATTCCTTTCGTTGTTATCTCTTAGGAAAAATTTGTACCCTCTTTAAATAACTTGTAAGGCTTGTTTGTTGTTGTGTAATATGGCCTTTAGTCAACAATTCCACTACAAAATACAGATGTGATATTTTCTGATTTAGTCTAAATAAATTGTTTTTAGTTCTGGTTCCGGACGGAAAAAGAGTATTCAGGGTCCAGTAATGAATTTGTTTTCTTCCCTCTCCGTGGGACGCTCTCTTTAATCTCTCCAGAATCGCACTTCTCCTTCTCCTTCATTCCCAACTCCCGTTATCTCTCTTCCGAACAATGGCATTTATCCAGTCCCTATTCCCATTTCTCTCTTCCATTGGATTGCATCTGGTCCCCATCGTTTGTATGCAATTCCCTCTCACCTCTTACATCGTTTTGGTCTCTCCAGCGTCATCACATCTTCCAGCAAATTCTCAATTCTACCACCTCATTTCGGATTCGCCATTCTTCTTGCACGCCTTTGTCCTTCTCTTCCTCCTTTTTCTTCCTTTCTTTCCGGGCCAGAGTCTTCCTTAAGAGTTTCTAGATCCAAGTTACTGATTGTCTTTCTCTTTATTGTAATCATCATTGTAATCATCATTCCCTCTGTTTTCAAAGTCTTGCCTCTCCTGCTTTCCTTCCTTTAGGAGCCTCTTAGGTGGCTGTTCTCTCTCTCTCTCTCTCTCTCTCTCTCTCTCTCTCTCTCTCTCTCTCTCTCTCTTCTTCGTCCCACGTTATGTTGATTTCCCTGTGCGCTCTTAGTAGCTTCAGACTTGGCTCCGTTAACAAGACTTACTGTCGACAACAAACGTCTCGGCCATGCTTTTGGGAGGCCTGAATTCATCTCCGCTCTCTCTGTAAACGACCTTCTCAAAGACCAATTAAGGAACGAAGCCTCTTTTCTCATCTCTCGTTCTTTCCCCTCTCATCCATCCCTCACCCCTCACTCCCCTCTCTCTCTCTCTCTCTCTCTCCCTCCCCCCGATCTTGATCTCAATCTTGAATATATCTGAAATGACAGAAACTCATCAGTGAGTTTTAACGCACTCCCGAGAAAAACAAGAGCGCCTCCATTGCCGTGAAATATTTTTTCCATTTCCTCTTCCATTTGGGAATTGGTAAGCCGGAAGCATTATAATGTGGTTTTTCCTTCATGTGGTTTTTTCCTCGGATGATTTATTTCCTAATTACTCTGACCGTTAATTCACCTTGGCAGTTTGTACTTATCTTATCTCTATCGTCGAGCGGACGAGTTAAGCTTTAAGAATATCTGGGAGATTTCATGTGGTAACAGGAAACGAAAATATAAAATAAAGTGTACGGTTCTTGTTTATAAACATGCACACACCTCTCTCTCTCTCTCTCTCTCTCTCTCTCTCTCTCTCTATTATCTATATATATATATATATATATATATATATATATATATATATATATATATATATATATATTTATCAAGATATATATAAAGTGTTTGCATGTATATATGTATACATTTAAATACACACATTTATATATACAGTACACACACACACACACACACACACACACATATAATAAATATATATATATATATATATATATATATACATATACATACTAGCTGACCAACCCGTCACTGCCTGAGAAACCTCTGATTGACAACTGTTAAACTCTCTCTCTCTCTCTCTCTCTCTCTCTTTCCCCTCTCTCTCCTCCCTAACACCCCTCTACTCTCTCTCTCTCTCTCTCACTTCCTCTCTAACTCTCTCTCTCTCTCTCTCTCTCTCTCTCTCTCATTCTTTCCCCTCTTTCTCCTCCCTAAGACCCCCTCTATTCTCTACTCTCTCTCTCTCTCCTCCCTAACACCCCCTCTACTCTCTCTCTCTCACTTCCTCTCACTCTCTCTCTCTCTCTCTCTCTCTCTCTCTCTCTCTCTCTCTCTCTCTCTCTCTCTCCCTTTTCCTGTTAAGATAGTTTTTGAATTACTTTATTTTATTTTTCACCCCTTCTCACCTCCCATTCCTACTGGGGCTGAACTTGGACTTAAAGGGCATCAGACGTGTCACTATTCATCTCAGCAATCTCGAAAACTATGGATTAGACACTAATATCTGTCATTTTTGACATTTTATTTTTCACCCTTCTCACCCCTCTTCCTATTGGGGCTGAACTTGGACTTAAAGGGCATCAAAAGTGTCACTATTCATCTCAGTGACCTTGAAAACTATGGATTAGACACTAATATCTGTCATTTTTGGTATTTTATTTTTCACCATTCTCACCCTCGCTTCTTATTGGGGCTGAACTTGGACTTAATGGGCATCGAAAGTGTCACTATTCTTCTCCACGACCTCAAAAACTATGGATTAGACACTAACATCTGTCATTTTTGGCATTTAATTTTCACCCTTCTCACCCCCCCTTCTTATCGGGGCTGAACTTGGAATTAAAGGGCATCGAAAGAATCACTATTAATCTCAGCGACCTCGAAACTATGGATTAGATACTAATATATGTCGTTTTCTGTTATTTTCACGTTACCTCCTTCCCACACACCGCCCCCTTTGGTGCCAGTGATGTCTTACCACCACAGTATTCTTTTCCAGTTAGTAAATCATATTTATACCAAGTTTGGTTGAAACTGCTCAGTGTGTTTCAGAGTTATGCTGGAACATGCACGCATACATGAATACATACACACACATGAATACATACATCATTTATAAATATATGTATATAAATATACATAAATATATATATATATATATATATATATATATATATATATATATATATATATATATATATGTATATATATATATATATATATATATATATATATATATATATATATATATATATATATATATATATATATATATTATCCATCCTGGACAACCATCCAGTTGCAGACTAAGTGTTTAACCAGTTATTTCATCGTCTGCGTACGACAGAACGAGAAATCTCAGTTCTTTGTTTTGTTAGCAACTTAAAATAAAGGAGTATATCAGAGGCAATATACGAGAAATTACACAATCAGTTCCAGAAGGCCTAACTAAGTATTGCTCCTTTTAGATGGGGAACTATTTTCAAGAAAAGAATTGTCCAAAAGGATGAAGGAAATAACTCTGTTCAGGGATTTCATTGCAATACAATTAGAAGATATGAACATACATCTACAACAGTCTGTGATTACGTAATTGGGAAGATTTTTCCATTTCTAGAAGGCTGACCATGCATTCGACATTACAGAAAATGAAACCTAAGATGACCACTTCTCCTTTGCAAACAACAGTTAAGGAACAGATGCATTTTAGTTCTTAGACAAGGGCACTGAGATGCTTCAGACCAAATGAAAAATAAGGTTGTCTTAATAGTGGTTCATAGCCATGTCTAGCTCTAGAACCAAATCTGCCTTTGATACTTTAAGGAAAGAAATGAATACCAAATCACATAATGGAGACACTACGTTCTTCAGCTCCGTTCTGTGAAACAAATGTTTTCCAGTTTGGCTTAAAGGAAAGTCTGTCTGCTAGCGGCAAAGGAATAAATTTCATAAAATGTTGTCATTAAAACCCAGAATATTCAGGCAGCTTTGCGAGTGGGTGGAAATTGAGCACGCAGTGATTCTCTCCCACATGGAATAATTCTGGCTCTCATAAAAAATCATTACCCATATTGTGGAGCTCAAAGCTGAGATTGCTTCACCCGTATGAGAGCATCAGAAAAAGTTTGCAGTAATATTTGAAAATTAGTTATTTATCTTTTCTCTCCTTATTTGACAGTTATTGCGATCGCATTCAGTAGCCTTAACGTGATCATACAAGGAACAGATATGTAGAAGAATCTCTCATTTTGTAAGCAATGTGTCTAGGAATAATGTGTGGAAGCTTATTGAAAACAATTACTTTTTACATTCTGAGTCCACCATGCCACAGTACCTTCCCAAGAAATATTCAGTTTTAGCAACTACTTTTCCGGCTAAAAAAAAACTGGCGGTGTTTACTTGAAGGAAAAGCGCACTGATGAGCAGGTGAATCAAGGCTGCCGAACAATATTCAGACAATTACTGCTCTTTAGCTTCCATTGTGACCAGATGTGCCATATACTTGGCTGATGAAAAGACTAGGGTTTATCATTCAATTTTCAACTACTGATCTCTCTCAGAGTATTTGCTTTAAGATAAAATTACTGTGGTCAGCACCAAAACTCACTTTAACGAGCATGGATAAAGATTGCTACAAAAATCCTTGTATGCTCTCAGCTGTTTTTAAAGGGATAATGGACTACCTTGGCCTGGTTGAGGGGAAGCTAAAATGAAAAATGATGACTTACTGAATCACTAAAAAAGAAGAGTAATTTGGCAAATGTACTCATTTTAAAGAAAGATTTAATTCAGCTCTGTCCCTTCTTGTCTAGAGATATTCAAAAGTACTCATTTTAAACAAAGTCAATGCTGTTGAAATTCAAGCAATGCTTTAAAAGCATACGCTCTGCTGCTCCACTGTTTAATTTTCGTTATAACCCAAATAAATACTACGCTTAATTTGGCCAGTCTCGTCCAAAAAAGAAATTCTGGGAATTATGAACACAAAAATCAGGTATATTTAATTTGAAGGTCAAGTATTGATTTCAACATTTAAATTTGATGAAGGATTACGGTATAGATGAAGCTTTAAATTCAAAAGTTAGTTTTGGTCAGGCTTTATCTGATTATGAAATTTACATACAACAATAACAATCTCGTATGTTCAGCTTCTAGTGATTCATCATTTTAGTTCCGCCATACAAATCAGCACAAAAAAATTTGCGCATCGTTCGCCTTGTTTATTTTAAGTTTCATGCTTAGAGTATTTAACGCTACAACCTAAGCAAACGCACCGTTTGTCATTGTACGTGCGTCAAATCCCCGAGTGTACAAAGGAGCAGATGTGCATCCTCTCTCTCTCTCTCTCTCTCTCTCTCTCTCTCTCTCTCTCAGTTCGAGCGAAGGTTTCATCGCATCCTTCCCCATTGAGGAGAGGAATTCTTCCTTTGCCAATTTCGTAATCCTCATCAATTCTGTCCCTCTCTGTTGGCGGTGTTTATTGGGACACAGATAAAGATAGATGGAGACATATTGCCAAGCTCATCCTTCACTATAAATTGTCCCTCCCTCCACGCCGCCTATTAACCTCTCCTCTGAATGTCCCGCTTTTAATCTATATTTATGACCTGTTACTCTCTATAAAAGAAAGCGACCGAGAGAGAGAGAGAGAGAGAGAGAGAGAGAGAGAGAGAGAGAGAGAGAGAGAGAGAAACGAAAGGATTCCACGACATCCAATTTCTTCCCCCCAAAACAAGACTGTCTTCATTGGGGTCGATTTGGTACCTTCATTGAAACCCGATTTCAAATTCCATTTCTGTCCTTGACCAAAGAAAGAGAAAGAAAGAGAGAAAGGAAGAAAGAAGAAGGGGACGCTTTCTATTATCTGATTGTTTGTCCAGATGGCTCAGTGTCATATATACGTCGGCATCTTCTGCTGGAAGTGGTCGTTTGTCCGGATCCCTGATTGAATGCCTTCATATTTGTCTCGGTGACCATAACGATGGTTTATATATACGTAAATCCTTTTCGACTCTCTTTCTCTCTCTCTCTCTCTCTCTCTCTCTCTCTCTCTCTCTCTCTCTCTCTCTCTCTTTACCGGTGTGGTCATACTCGTGCACGCACACATACACACAGAAAATACTCAAACACACACACAAACACACATACATACACACACATATACATACATACATACATATATATATATATATATATATATATATATATATATATATATATATATATATATATATATATATATGTGTGTGTGTGTATATCTATCTATCTATCTATATATAGTATA
>NC_089763.1:53807586-53815086 GCF_040412425.1 Macrobrachium rosenbergii
CCCTGAGTATAACTTAAAAAGACAGACAGAAATAAGAAGGAAGTAATATTGATGGAGCATTAATGTGTAAAACTAAATCATTGTCTTTTTCATACTTTGTTAGGCTTTGCCGCTTTTAAATCGTATTTGCATTGATTCCTATACTTTAACTATTTTCCGAATTGTATTGATGCTGAAACGGTAGGTGGAAATGAATATCACAGACAAAGGCAAAGCGATAAAGATCTATACAGCAAAACCATAAAGCTTTAGAAAACAGTTAGAAGACCGATTTCCACTCTTGTACAAAGGTATGCATGAAATAGGAATAACAAAAAGAAATTTGAATATAGAATTGAATATAGAATTTGAGACAAAGGCCAACCACTGGGACCCATGAGGTCATTCAGCGCTGAAACGGAAATTGACAGTAAAAGGTTTGAAAGGTGTAACAGGAGGAAAACCTCGCAGTTGCACTAGGAATCAGTTGTTAGGACAGGGTGGAAAGTAAGATGGAAGAGAGAATATGAAAGGACGTACAGTTAAAGGAACGAAAGGGGTTGCAGCTAGGGGCCGGAGGCACGCTGCGAAGAACCTTAGGTAATGCCTATAGTGCACAGCATAAGGTGCACTGACGGCGCTACCCCCCTACGAGGAACAAAAAGAGAAGAACAATGTTTTACTGTACTTTGGAAAGGGCCTCAGAAATCAGTTCTGCTGAGGCTCAATTAGAAATCAAGCAACAATGTTTCCAAAATTGCAACTTTTTGGTTTCTATAAATTTTTCGTGAAGAGAAAAGTAAAAATAATGATGTCTACTGCAGTGACTGACATATGTGTAAATTCTCAGTACACTAGATTTGCATGGCCGGTGGAGCTTGGTTATTTGAATTGAATTATATACAGTTCAACTTTATATGTAGATAATGTTTTAATTATAGTCATCAGAACTGAACGCACAATCCGTCATAATGTCGGATTTAAATACATAACCGATGAAACCTTTGTCACAAGTATAGTCATACCCAATAAACTAGCTTGAATTTTATAAGAAAATGAAAAAGTAAAATTTCAAGACATCTACTTAATAAAGAATGGTGCTTTTTTCCTACCGCCGAGTAAAGCAATTGCTCTTCGACATCCTGGTTGCAATTTTAGTAAATGAAAAATGGTATTCGCCAGTTTGAGTATGCCAATGTCTCATTTTGAGATTTCTGTTAATTTCAACGGTAAACCCATTAGTGCTTTTACCGATCATAATTCCTTGGTATTTGCGCATAAAATGATGAATAAAAGCAAAGGACTTTTAAATTGGTTCCTGCAGCTGCAGGAGTGCAATTTGGAGATAAAACCAAATAATGTTATTGCAGGCTGTTTATCTGGAATGCAGATATGAAATTTATATTTTCATGAATATGTACTGCGATAAAAAAAACTGATGTTATTTTTTTTTTATTTGGAGGAAAATGTTTCAGAGTTATTTTTAGGCTTATAGCCAAGTGTGTATTGATATAAACATCAGGATTAATGCAAATGAATGTATTGTAAGATTCTGCTATCAATTCTCACTTTAAAAATTCATTTTCTTATTGCATCATTAAGCGTACATAAGCAAGAACCAATGAATATAATAGTCCGTCTTACCATAGTGAGAGACATTCGGCTTGATATTCATATCTCTCTTAGCGAGAGATATTCGGTTTGATATTTATATCTCTCTTAGTTAGAGATATTCGGTTTGATATTTATATCTCTCTTAGTGAAAGATATTCGGTTTGATATTTATATCTCTCTTAGTGAGAGACATTCACTTTGATATTTATGTCTCTCTTAGTGAGAGACATTTGGTTTGATATTTATGTTTCTCTTAGTGAGAGACATTCGGTTTGATATTTATATCTCTCTTAGTGAGAGACATTCGGCTTAATATTCATATATTTCACTTAGTGAGAGACATTCGGTTTGATATTTATGCCTCTTTTAGTGAGAGACATTTGGTTTGACATTTATGTCTCTCATAGTGAGAGATATTCAGTTTGATATTTATATCTCTCTTAGTGAGAAACATTCACTTTGATATTTATATCTCTCTTAGTGAGAGATAATCGGTTTGATATTTATGCCTCACTTAGTGAGAGACATTTGCTTTGATATTTATTTCTTAGTGAGAGACATTCGGCTTGATATTTATATCTCTCTTAGTGAGAGACATTCGATTTGATATTTATATCTCTCTTAGTGAAAGAAACTCGGGTTAATATTTACGCCTCTCTTAGAGATATTCGGTTTGGTATTTATATCTCTTTTAGTGAGAGGCATTCGGTTTGATATTTATGTCACTCTTAGTGAGGGGAATTCGGCTTGATACTTGTCTCTCTTAATGAGAGAGATTTGCTTTGATATTGATATCTCTCTTAACGAGAGATATTCGCTTTGATATTTATGTCTCTCTTTGTGAGAGATATTCTATTAGATATTTATGTCTCTCTTAGTGAGAGATATTCGCTTTGATATTTATGTCTCTCTTAGTGAGAGATATTTGCTTTGATATTTATGTCTCTCTTAGTGAGAGATATTCAATTTGATATTTATATCTCTCTTAGTGAGAGATATTCACTTTGATATTTATATCTCTCTCACTGGGAGACATTCGGGTTGATATTTATCTCTCTTAGTGAGAGACATTCGCTTTGATGTTTATATCTCTCTTAGTGAGAGATATTCAGTTTGATATTTATATCTTCTTAGTGAGAGACATTCGGGTTGACATTTATCACCCTTAGTGAGAGATGATATTTATATCTCTCATAGTGAGAGACATTCGGTTTGATATTTATATCTCTCTTAGTGAGAGACATTTGGTTTGATATTTATATCTTAGTGAGAGACATTTGGGTTGATATTTATCTCTCTTAGTAAGAGACATTCGGTGTGATAATTATGTCTCTCTTAGTGAGAGATAATCGGTTTGATATTTATGCCTCTCTTAGTGAGAGACATTTGCTTTGATGTTTATATCTCTCTTAGTGAGAAATATTTGGTTTGATATTTATGTCTCTTTTAGTGAGAGACATTTGCTTTGATATTTATATCTCTCTTAGTGAGAGACATTTGGCTTGATATTCATATATTTCCCTTAGTGAGAGATATTCGGTTTGATATTTATGCCTCTCTTAGTGAGAGACATTTGGGTTGATATTTATGTCTCTCTTAGTGGGAGACATTTGCTTTGATATTCATAGATATCTTAATGAGAGATGTACGCTTTGACATTTATGTCTCTCTTAGTGAGAGACATTCACTTTGATATTTATATCTCTCTTAGTGAGAGACAATCAGGTTGATATTTATCTCTCTTAGTGAGAGACATTTGGTTTGATATTTATATCTCTCTTAGTGAGAGACATTTGGGTTGATATTTATGTCTCTCTTAGTGAGAGACATTCGGTTTGATATTTATGTCTCTCTTAGTGAGAGACATTCGGTTTGATATTTATGTCTCTCTTAGTGAGAGATATCCTGTTGATATTTCTGTCTCTTAGTTACAGACATTCGGTTTGATATTTATGTCTGTCTTAGTGAGAGACATTCGGTTTGATATTTATATCTCTCCTAGTGAGAGATATTCACTTTGATATTTATATTTCTCTTAGTGAGAGATTCGGTTTGATATTTGTGTCTGTCTTAGTGAGAGACATTCGGCTTGATATTCGTATATTTCCCTTGGTGAAAGACATTTGGTTTGATATTTATGTCTCTGTTATTGAGAGACATTTGGTTTGATATTTATGTCTGTCTTAGTTTGAGACACTTGCTTTGATATTTATCCTTGCTTAGTGAGAGACATTGTCAACGATGGTTATGAGGCTTGTGAAGGGCATAAATTTGAATATTTATGTCGGTCTTAGTGGGAGACATTTGGTTTGATATTTATGTCTCTCTTAGTGAGCAGCATTAGCTTTGATATTTATATCTCTCTTTAGTAGTTTATTGCATTTGATAATCATATATTTCCTTAGTGAATGATATTTGGTTTGATATTTATGGTCTTTGACAGACAAAAATCAATATTTTTTTTTAGTGAAATTTGGATTGATATGTATGTGTCTTAGTGAAGATATTCCGTTTGAAATAGCTCTTTATCTGATATTCCCTGAACCTTGATGTGTCTCTTAGGAATTTTTGCTTTTTTGTCCTTACCTCAGAGATATTCAATTGTTTTATATCTCTTGAGATGAAATTCATTTGATATTTAAATTATGGTCATTGAGAGATTCGGAATTGATATTTATCTTAGTGAGAGACACTATTCATGATGTTTATATCTCTTTTAGTCATCATTTATTTTGACATTTATATCTTCTTAGTGAGAGACATTTGGAACATTTATTACCCTTTGTGAGAGACATTCAGTTTGACATTTATATCTTTCTTAGTGATTAGACAATCACGGCTGAAATTTATTCTCTTAAGACAAACATTTGGTTTGATATTTAAATCTTAGTAGAGACATTTGCGCCATATTTATATCTCGAAATCGATTAGTGAGAGACATTTGTTTTGATGTTTATATCTCTCTTAGTGAGAAATATTTGGTTTGATATTTATATCTCTCTCAGACGACATCATGGCTTTGAATTTATGTCCTTTAAAATAAAAGCCATTTGTTTAGATGTTTATATCTCTCTTAGTAAGAGCTATTCAGGGCTATGTATATCTGTGCTTGAGTGAGAGAGATGGGTGATCAACATATCTCTCTTGGTGAGAGCCATTCAGGCCTGATATTTATATCTCTCTTAGTGAGAGAAATTTGCGTTTGGATTTACATCCATCTCTTAGTTTTCACTTTGATATTGATATAACTCTTAGACGAGACAAACTTTGATATTTATATCTCCCTTAGTGAAATGATCAGTGTTGATATTTATCACTTTAGTCAGAGAGACGAACATTTGATTTGATATTTATAGCCTTTACAAAAAGAACATTTGTTAATTTTTATTTCAAATGCATCGAGAAATTTACGAATTTATGTCTATTTATTGAGAGATATTTGCTTGATGTTTATATCTCAGTGATTTGTTCAAGCAATTTATTTCTCTTAGTGAGAGACATTACTTTGATATTTATTTACTCTTAGTGAGAGACATTTGCTTATAATTCTATCTGTTGCTAAAAGACACTTGTTTGATATTTAATGTGTCTTTAAATGAGATAAAACTCAGTTTGATATTTACATTCTCTTAAATCAAAAGGTAATTGTTTAATTTTGTCTCTTTTTGATTGACGTTCTTTGAAATTTATGTGTCTTTCCGTTCATTTTGATATTTATTTACTCTAGTGAAAATATTTTGATATTTACGCTTCTCTTTCGAATGATATTTATGTCTTTCTTAGTGAGAGTTGTTCAGTTTAATATTTAAAGGCTTATTATGAGAGACGTCTAAATATTTACATCTGTTTATTTATATCTCTTTAAATGAGAGAAGAAATATTTATTCTCCTAGTGAGAGAAAACTAGTTTAAATTTATAATCTCTTCGTGAGAGAAATTAACGTTTGATATTTACGTCTCTTTAGTGAACCTGTTTTTCATTTTTATTTCTCTTAAGAGACATATGAGGTTGATATTTATATCTCTTAAACAGAGACATTCGTTTGAAATTTATCTCTCTTAGTGAAAGACATTCTGAATATTTAGCTAATCTTAGTTTTGAGACGTTGAAGTTGAATTTATGATCTCTCTTCATGACCTCACATTCTGTTTGGCTTTTATATAGTTCCCGGTGATATTTATTCACTCTTAGTGAGAAACATTGCAGGTTTGATATTTTGTATATCTCTTAGTGAGAGACATTCTGTTTGATATTTATGATATCTCTTAGGAAGACATTCCTTTGATCATTTACGTCTCTCTTAGTGAGAGATATTAGTCTTGATATTTATATCGAACACACTCAAAGACAGAGAAGTGGTCACATCACCTACCTAACCACGAAAGGCTAACAGTCCCGTTGATTTTCATAGGATTAACGCATGTACCTTCAATTCAGGAGATGAATTTGTTAACAGACCCGAGGAGTCTAGTGTCAACGGCACTGGACCACACTGAGGCTTGGGAAGGGCGTAAATTAGTGAATAATTGCTTGACGGTCATTGTGTCGGGAAGGTTAACTGCTGTCCTTATGCCAGCATCTTTGAAAGTTAAACTTTATAGTTTAGTTGCATTTGTGCTTAATCATATATCTTACGAATAAGATAGTATGACATTGTTTGGTCTTTACAAAAAAATTATAATTTTTTATTAAATGAGCTGCTCATTAGTCTGGCAAATCCGTGATGAAAAAGATTTTCATCTGATATTCCCCTGAACCTTAAGTGTCTCCGGAATTTTTCTACTTTTTTCATTACCTCAATTTAATTGTTTTCTCTTGAGGATGAAATTCCATCGAAAGTAAAATTATGGTCTCAAATTCGGAATTACTTCTTATCTTACGGCGATATTCATGCTGTTGAAGATCGGCATCATCATCATGTTTATTTTGCATTGCATATGCAGACATTCACTATTTCGAACTTTTGTGTTTGTGTGTATCAGTTGATGAGTATCACTTACAAGTGATTAATGCCAATCACGGCTGAAAAGTGTTGCAAAGACAAAAAGTGAGCGTGATTTAAAACAAGTAAGAAATGCGCCGAAGTTTCTTCGGCGAAATCGATTTTTCTGTACGAGCGGCGGCCCATGAAGCTTTCAGCCACGGCCCGGTGGTAGCATGTCCTGTAGCTTTGCCAGACGCACGATCATGGCTAACTTTAACCTTAAATAAAATAAAAACTACCGAGGAACCTTAAATAAAATAAAAACTACCGAGGCTACAGGGCTGCAATTTGGTGTGCTTGATGAGAGGAGAGTGGGTGATCAACACACCAATTTACAGCCCTCTAGCCTCTGTAGTTTATAAGATCTGAGGGCGGACGGAAAAAGTGCGGATGGACAGACAAAGCCATCGCAATAGTTTTCTTTTACAGAAGACTAATAATAACTCTTAGACGGGACGGAAATGTGAATAGCGAGTGAAATGACAGTGTGATCTATCACTTTATCAGAGAGACGAATAAGAGACGTTTAAACTAGAGCCTTGCAAAAGAAGCGGTGTTGCGCAAGTGATTTCAAATGCATCGAAAAATTTACGAACTAAAGTTATTTATTGGAGGAGAATTCTTGGTGGTTGGTGATTTGTGTCAAGCAACCATTTCTCTATGATATTACTTTGAATTTATTTACTCAGCATATTTTCTCTTGCTTATAATTCTGAGTGTTGCTAAAATGTTGTGAACTTAATGTATAATTTAAATGACATAAAACTGTCGATGCTTCATTCGCAAAAATCAAAAAGGTAATTGTTTAATTTTTCGTTTTTGATTGACGTTCTTTTCAAACTACAGTTCATTCGGGTATTTCCTTCATTTTGTATTTATTTACTCTAGTGTAAAATATTTTCGTCTTACCCTCTGAATGTTA
>NC_089763.1:53820086-53832586 GCF_040412425.1 Macrobrachium rosenbergii
AGCAAAATTGCCTATGACTTGTACAGTATACAAAACTAGCTGCTCTCCTGTCTGCAAATTTGGCCTAAGTTTCATTTCCATACGATGAAAATTGTGCCATTGTGTGCAAGAAAACAAAGAACATACTGATAAATGTGGATGTTCTTTTTTAATAAGGCACAAGCTATAGTTGTGTTCCTGCCTTTAAATTTAAAGAGCAGGCATAAACTAGATGATTGCTTGAAGGCACCTGAAGAGAATTTGAAAATTATCTTCTTTAAAGTTGTGACGGTATCTACTGTGTAAGGTGAAGAATTTTTATTTAATTTTGCAGTTCAGCACAGTTTTCTATAAGCTGATATTCATCCTCTACATTTATGATTATTTATAATTATTTTTTGTGCATTTGATCTCTCATTTATAGTCACAGTTATTGAAGTCAACACCGGTTTTCCCAGTATCTTTTAAGATGTCTAGACTATTTTTTTTTTCTTGAACCCAGTGAATTCTGAGGTTTCATTTTCAAAACAGTACCATTCCTGATGATCAGAAATGATGCAATATTGTGCCTTTATCAAAGGCCTGAATAAAGATATAAACAACACTCAATCTCCATTCTTCTGGCCTTTAAATTGTCTTTATAAATATAATGGAAATTTAGGCCCTACTGCTTTTATGCACCTTACATCCAGAAACTTACTTCCTGATAGGTAGAAAGCGTACAGGAAACAAGTAGGTAACTGAGATGACCATTTAGATGAAATTGCCTCGAATGCTGCCGTCTACCTGGTTAACTAGAACTTAGGTTTTGGAGGTTTTATTCTTATTTACAGTCTTTCAGGTAACCGGCAATAGAAAGTCCTCATTTATTGTGTTTTTAGAGAGTCTAGACCTATTAACTTCAAGATTAGCGAGGTAATGTTCTAGGACCCTCGGTATTTTTAGTATTTATTATAAATGAGGTAGTTGAATATGGGGATAACATAAGTCTTGTAATTTTTTTTGTACTCTGGAAGGAAGACTGCTACCTTCAATAAGGATTTAGGATGAATCAATCGCTGGTGATGTCAGTGGGTGATGAAGCATCATCATGCACCCATCCCATGATTCCCTGCTCAGGTAACATTATACTGATCAATTCTGAATATCTGATTATCGTTAGGTTTTCACCTCTTACATAAATTTCGTGTAGTGCTACCAGGAAAGGTGAAAATTGTTCACAAGTCTTCGATAGTTGATAGTATGAGTATTAATGACTTAATGACACATGACTCAAAACTTTTCCTTTATTTATTACTCTTTTTTTTTAACACTGTACTCTTGCCTGGATACCTGCAGCCTCTAGAAATTCTTATATTCTGCATTGCATTCTCAAAGTGGTGATTTTCTTTTGTTCTAGCAATAGCAATTATCACATAGTTCAGTGATTCATAAACTTTTTTTACTACCTGTAATGTCTGTAAAGTAAAAGAAGTTCACCCAACCCTTTTCCCATTGTTATGTAAGAAGAATACTACCAATATCAGCAACAGATTTATCATGGTTTTAATCTTTATATTTTACAAATCTACATTTACGGCAACTGGGATATCTATCAGAAGATTGAGATTACCACATATTAAAAAAAATTTAATTCCAGTTACAAGTACTTAGCACGTTAAAGGAAATTGTGTTGGAGCACCAAGCTCAGTGACTTCATCTGTTGTTCGTTATTGATGATGGTTGGAAACGTTGGCAACTTTTTTCTGAGTGCTGCCTGCATGTCAAGCTGATCATCCAATCGACTTCTACTCAGTTTTGATATAGGGGTAACACAAAATCGCGTTTCAAGCTCATATGAGGCTTTGGAAATCACTATCGGAGCAAGAGCCTTCCTAGCTGTTGCAGGATATTTTCACAGAAAATATACTTTAGATAACCGTTAGTAAACTTCATTTTATTTCAATGAAATCTACTTTGTTTAATGTCTTCAACAGTACCCTCCAATTTAATCCAGAAACATTGCATAATACAGCCATTATGAACCTCACACAAGAGGTAACAATTTACATAGATTTGCAGCATTTGAAAATATTGAATATTAGTTGAAACAAGCTAGGTCCCAAGGAAGCATCCTGTGTTACGCTTCCTTCAAGGATGGAAAACTTACCAAATACTCCTTTGCAAAAACCATATCCTTTAAACAATCTCCTTTGAATGAAAATAGTTTCCCACTTGAAGTCACAATAGTGTTCCCCTTCTTTTGCAGAGAATAAGTGAGCTCACTGGGTGATGTGAATGTATCAGTCAATCTGATAAGGTTGCGGAGAAAATCAGAAGAATAAAAATATTTATGTGTTTTGTCCCTGTCTTTGGCTAAATTTTCTCTAGCAGTTCAAACATGTGATAATTCTTGGACAGCTGACAACCACCGCACTTTTGTGTGATACAAAAGTTCAGCACATTCTTGTCCTATATCATTACTAAATAACTGAGACTATTAATGACTGAAAGCTTTTCAGTTGCATTAGAGAAATGACGAATGCATTTTTCATTAAGTACCCCTAACAGACCTGTCTTGAGCTCACAGTTAGTAACCGTTGATTAAGACCATCTCTTATCAGTTACATTTCAGCATACAATTTCCTAACACCTTTTGCGCGTGTGCCTTTGGCAATAAGCGTTTTTCAGGGTGACGCCATCCATTCTGCTGAGGTTTCACGATGTCACACAGCTCAGAACTAGAGGTTCTTTATTCCCTATGCTGAAAAACTGAGGAACAGTATTCCTGTCAGTGGTGATGCTCTTAAGTTTGCGACAGGGTTTAGTTGCAATTTGAAATACCCTCTACAATTTTTTTTTTTTTACTTTTCTCAATTGTTCATGTAAGGATGCATGCATGTATGTATGTATGTACATGTTTATCTTTTGTTGGTTTGTTGTTCGTTATTCCCTTCCCTATTTAAACATTATTTTCCTTTGCAGTTGGTTTCTCTTTTTTTAGACATTTCAATTCTCTAAATGCTTTTGTAGTAAACTGAATTCGTTAATTGGCTCGTTCCTTCTTATTCATCATCACAATTTTGAATCTAAATTTTCATCTTGCATTTTTTCTAACCTATCATTAATAACAACAATAATAAGAGTAATAATATTAATAATAATAACAACAGATCATGCTCCTTCATTATTTTTATTTTGTTATACAACTTGCTATCTCCTATTTCTTTCCCTTTTCATTTATCGTTCACAAAACTCCGCCCCTTGCATGCCTCCTGCAACGGTATTGCATTTTTTCATTTTCTAAATTCAGGATATACCCGAAGTGCATTCTCTCTCTGACTATTGTTTTAATTCCAGGCAACTGCCTACGCTCCTCTTTCTTTCCCAAACTCCTGTATTCCCTAAGCTCGGTGAATGATGTTCATCCAGGGATGGAAGGCCAGGGTTCTCCTGGGGCCCCGAGTGGTGAGTGGGGAGGGCAAGGAGGAGGCACTCGGTTTGTCCGCGCTATATGCATGGGCGTGTGCACCATCCCTTTACCCTCAACTACTAACAACACTCACTCTAACTTCGTTGATTGATAAACTTACGCGCCACAATTCAGAGGGATCGGGGAAGGAAGGAGCTAAGCCACGTAGATCGACAAGGATGATTTTCACGATGACGAAAGCTTCGCGAAAGACCTTCGCTGGAGCAGAGATGGGTTTCGGCGAGTGGTTTAATGTTGTCAATGGGAAGGGAGAATAGTACGCCCCTTCTCTATTCCTATTTCCCTTCTCACCGCCACCCCCCTCCTCCGCTCCCTCCTAGCATTTGCTTGGTTGGAAATTCTAGGTTCTCATTTGAGTGTAGATAAACCCACGTTGCTCTCCATGTAGAAATGCTGTCTGGTTGCTAGGGAGGCAATGGTGCGGTTGCCAGGTGGTTGTTTAGGTTGGATATAGATGTACGGTTGCTTTCTGCTCGGTTGCTTTTCTTGGCGCTGTTGAATATACGGACTTTGCAGCCCGATGTTCCGATAGTTTCTCTTTGCTTCACAGATGCATAAAGTATGAAGAACTGAATGTCAGAGAGGACCTGCGACTGCCGCACACAAAGACCGAGTGCCGGGGGATTTTATCCTGGTGAAGGCCTCTGCACCGCTGGGCATTCCAGTTTCATTCCAACTTTTTCATTCTTGATTGCTCATATACTAGACGGAATTAAAGATATCCTAACTGATGGTTACGTAAGGGGAATGCTGAACTGGGCTTCGTCGTTATATTGTAGAAAAGCCTTTCGAAGATAGATTGGTGCGAGAAGTTTTAATCTACACACACACACACACACACACACACACACATGCATACACACACACTCACAGCACGCACAAATATATACATATATATATATATATATATATATATATATATATATATATATATATATATATATATATATATATATATATATATTATAATGTCGCTATAAGTTCGAATATCTTTATGCTAAACTTCTGCAAAAGAAATCTTTTGTCAATGCTGTAATGAAGTCATTTATCCATTATTTAATTTATTCACTTTATATCTGATAACACCAGAGTTTAGCTTCTCACTGAATGCTCATTACAGCAAGGGGCCGTGCTAACCCAGGGCAAGTTTAATTTAACAACATACGTATGTTAATTTTCACATTTCGTTTAATAAATCCCTCAGGGTACCATAACGACGGCAGAATTAAGTTTAACGTAATATAATTGTTATATCGCGTTTGAAAAAATAACATGATTTGAACATTGATCACAGAGTATCTGACGTTTACTGGAAATTGGAGTTTATTTTTGTAATTTATTTTTTGGGTATTGGCGATGGGGGATGAGTCTCCCAATTATTGGTGACCTCAGGGGTCTGATTAACAGCTGGAGAGAGCGAGAGAGCGAGAGAGAATATTTTATTTGATCGGAAATGTTCATTTTTTTGTTTAATGCAGAATCAGCATGCAGCTTGAAACACGCGGAAGCGCGCAATAGATACATGTTTATGCTTTGTTTGGGGTACACTACCCTGCTGTGCGTGGTGGGGCTGGCTGAATCTTACTAGAGATAAAATTAATGCGCTTATCTTTTTTATACAAAGTACCAAAATAATTGTCGTTATTGTCTGCTGCAAATTAATCATTGCTTCATTGTTATAATCGAAGATGCTTTGTTTTTATTAATTTTATTCTTTAACGACCTTTAGGAGAAAAAGCTTTAGTTCTTGTACCGTCTTTATATTTACTTAGCCCAGTTCTCCTCGCTGCTGGGAGAAAGGGAGCTGGGGATTGTATGATACACGTACACATCGTTACCGGGGTCTAAGCGATGTCAGGCAGGGCAGCCGATCGAGGCTACGGCCTACCCCAACACCAAATCAAAAGTCCTTCAAAAGAAGGCATCGTGCTTACCCCATAAAAAAAAAAAAAAAAAAATGGGACAAAGCACGTTAAACGAAGAAGACGAAGAATACATTTGTTATAAGTTCGCAAGTTGAAAACGTAGAGTTTACCACACATTTTTTTCATTTGGTCAGAAATCATTCAGTGATGTAATTCAACAGTTTCAAGGTATAATTTAAAAAATCCTGCGAAGCACCATGCGTCTCTGTGTTTTTCCCTCCTTTATGGTAACAATAATTATTCTAAAAGATATAAATCATGTTTAGATTTCACTTTGATCATCTTAGTAGATATACTGTATATTTCTTATGACAATAATATTTCATAGAAGTCCTACTTTTTTTCATGGCATTTACAGGTAAATGAGCTGTCATAATATTATTTCTAAATAAAAAAAATAAAAACCTTGGCACTGACTAGGACACACAAAAGCGAAATCTACTCTATTGAAACCCACCATGCACGGACATAATTTCCTAAAACTCAAAAGACTTTCCTCAGGAAATACTGATAATGAACTGTTGCCACCACATGTTTATTTTCTCTGCCATGAAAAGTTAGTGATTGAATGAAATGCGCCTTTTACGGCATTTTCAGCTACTGGCATGAATTGAATTGAATTGAATTGAATATAGAATTTAGGCCAAAGGCCAATCACTGTGACCTATGAGTTCATTTAGCGCTGAAACGGAAATTGACAGTAAAAGGTTTGAAAGATGTAACAGGAGGAAAACCTCAAAGCAGTTGCACCATGAATCAATTGTTAGGAGAGAGTGGAGAGCACGGTAGAAGAAAGAGAGTATGAAAGGAGGTGCAGTAAAAGGAACGAAAGGGGTTGCAGTTAGGGGCCGAAGGCACGCTGCGAAGACCCTTAAGTAGTGCCTACAATGCACCGCATGAGGTGCGCTGAAGGCACTACCCCCCTCCCGGGACTACTGGCATACAGAGTTGCCAATGAACTCATCAGACATGGGAAAATGATTATTATTTTCCGAAACAGACAGGTTGGAAAAGCACGGTATTGGTAAATACTGTTTCTTTGATTATCACTACAATTAATCCCTTCAAGCATGTCTAATACCTCTAGATAGACGGCTGGGTACCAGTAGATTGAATAATGATCTGTAACATTTTCACGTCACAACTTTTTCTAAAAAAGGGAAAAGCGATAACGGTCATGTTAATTTTCGTCAACATAATGCAAAAACGTGTATGAGAGAGAAGAAAACAAATGAATAGCAACTGCGCCTTGGGGGCTCTTCATTTGGACATGCTTTCAAGATCACTCACAAGGATCCCTTGGATTAGAAATATGGAGGCATGAGCCACTGAAAAAACATTAAAAAAAGTAAACTAGAATGTCACAAATAAAGAGGAAAAAATATTGGTGAGACAACAGAATCCTGCAGAACATCATAAGAACTGGGAAGAAGAGCTGATGTTGTGCTGTCAACAAAATTTAAATAAACATTTAAACAGAAGCTACAGATAAGTTTACAGGGAGGATTAAAGCCATGAACAGCAGCTTTGGTAAAAATAATCTATGAAAGACAATTGAATGAAGAAGACAATAAGATTGACAACACTAGAGGAAGGACTTCTAGGTGATCAAGCTGCATAGAAATCATTGCTGGTAATCTGAAAGACGTTAATTGGCGTAGAGGTTTTTGAGATGACAAAGGATGATTTAAGTTTCAAATACTTAATGTCAGTACACATTAAAAAAATGAGGCAATAGTTGGAAGATTTAGACTTATCACCTTCATAAGGATGGACTGTACCAGGAACGTTTTCATGAGTAAGGGTAAGAAAGTGTAGGCTTAAAATCGGCAAAAAGGCACCATCTCACAGGAATCTGCTCATCCTCATAGTTTTCAATGAATCGTGCCTTACCAGCATACAAGACAGAAAGTCCAGAGGATATATGAAAAGCCATAGGATTAGAAGGGCCAAAGTGGAAGGAGACCAAGATTTTCTTTGAAGTGAGAACCAAAGGGAGTGACCTTTTCATAAAAGAACAGGAAGTAAATTCAGTTGGATAAAGTACAACAGCTGGAGTCACGAAAACCAATGAAAATTTGAATGACTGAATTGTAGGAGCAGTCAAACCAACGGCTGGGAAGAAATAAACTGTGATAGGGAAGATGACATATGCCTCTTTAGCTAAAGTTTGTTCTCGCCAGCCTGAGGGGCTACAAGGTTATAGCTACTGGTACCAGAATAAGTTTTCCTATGTACTTATAATCAAGGCAAAAATCTCACATTTAAAATCATTTCTCTTACAAATGTTGGCACAAAAACTGATGAGGGCAAAGAAAAGGTAGAAATAAGAGAAATAAGAGTGGGCAAAGGAATCCTAAAGAAGATGTATTGTGTGAATAGTTCTAAGAATTATAAATATGGAAAAGGTACAGTAAAAGATGCGTAATCATATCGATCAAGGTTGAGAGTTGAATAATGAGCCCCGTATTGTTAATAACAAGAAGGTGGTGGCTTCAATTCATATATCAGCACGCGTGGGGTGGAGGCACAGTGAGTGTGTATGTGTGTGTGGGCGTAGGTACTCTCTATAATGGAAAACCTCGACATTTGAATCAGAGGACAAACACTCTTGGCAAAAACTAGGATAGTCGAACAACGAATGTCTGTCGATCTGACGAGAATGCAAGAAGCCTCCGTGCGCGACCTTAAATCCTATAATGTTGTAGAGCAATGGATGCGTCACGAGAACAAAGGGGGTATAAAAGCTTTCTTGAGTTATAACTTTGCGTGATTAAGGGAAGGGATGCGCCCAATGTTATCTTTAATACGAATGCGTTAAAAAAAAGCTATTTCCTTCTTCTGTAACGGTTCAAAATTGTTTTAAGTGTCTGGGTGACACTGGTGATGTAAAAATTCATTCGTTCACAGATTTCATTATCACGATTCATTTTAGCTAACCTTTGGTTATACATTTTTTTTAGGGCGAGCTTCATCAAACACAACCCCTCCCGTAAGTTCTAAAGATGACAGCTGGTTTGAAGGGTATCAGGAATTACCAGCTGACAGTTCAAGTCATTATATGCGAGAAAACTTTCCTTGCATGTAAACTGATCTTAATCATTCAGTGGGGATAAGAATCAATTTTCTTGCTTCGCAGAGGAAAGATATTTTATGATCCATATAAAAGTCATGCACTTACAAGATTTCAACAACCACCTACAGACTTCGTTTCCAAATGTAACGGGAGCAACAAAGTAAGGAGAAAGTACTGAAGTGCACTTACTAATGGCAGAAACGCAATAATAACCGTTAGACAAGAAATATTACTGAACTTTTAATTGAAAGAAAATTATATCTTAACCGTAATAAAAGCTTTTCTCATAGAAAAAATTCATGTTCAATGACAGCCGTAATCCTTGATTTCTGCCATAAAATTCAAGAAATTAATTCATTCTATTTTTTCAATAGTAACTTCCCTCTTCTAGAACCAATTACCAATGGGAATACCACAAAAGTTTGTGACGCAGCTAACATTCATACTATGACTTAATTTTCTACCAGAGAATGATCAACAAAGTAATCAAATAAAAATATCTCACTCACTAATGGAGTTCAACAAACAAAAATGCAAGAAAGAATTTCAGAGTCTGGAACCATTATCATAATTATATTGTTGATGTTCACTTTGAAATTGTGAATGCTATCAGTGAAAATAATAATCATCATATGGATATTCCACCAACGTCACTGAATATCTGTTATAAAAATTTTGGCTAACAATATTTTTACCCCTAACAAACCAATCATCGTTAAACTTCCGTTCACGCAATAGCTCAGTTAGAGACCAGATGAAAAGCTACCTAAACCAAACAAGTGCTTGCATTATGTATATGAGTAGGGTGAATATATTTACAACTTCGCCAAACGAACAAGCGTGAGTTGAGAGCCCATTACGCTGGAAAATCAAACTGTACTCGACGCTGAGTGGAAAAAAATTATTATTCCGATACTAACAGGACAATAAAGGGGGACATCTATCCAATAAAGAACTGAATACCAATCCGTTCTGCGAGGTCTTAGGTTCGATTCTCTCCCTGCTACAGAGGCAATTTTGAACCATATTGCCTCGGCGGTATGCAAGCGGCTCGCCCCCTTAGCTCCTGATGGCTTGTTAGCGTTCATTTAATGTGTTTTTCACGCCTAAGAGATGAATATTCAAGGGATTTTTTTCAGTAATTTTTTTATTCCTCGTCCCCTATCCAAATGAAATCTTGACTGTAATATTCACGTAAATTTAGGCACATATCGCTTCCCTCTTTTCTTTCATGTCCTCTCCCTCCCCCATTTCCCTATTCTCTCCTCATCAAGGCCGTTTCTCTTTTGTCTGTCCCAGCTTCTTTCTTACGTCAGCGATGAGTGTGTCAGACAAAGCTGTGATGAAAATGGAAGTTAGAGAGACGGAGAAAATGAGGAAGTTTTTCAAGCACACTGGGACGCGAGCTGGAACAAATGAAAATGAATTGCAGAGACGATAAACAGAATGATGCCAAGAATTGCGATGCACACAGACAGAGGCAGACTGATAAGCACAGGAAGAGAAGTGGGTAAACAGAGAGAGAGAGAGAGAGAGAGAGAGAATGGAAGTCAGTGTCTGGTGTATGGAAGAACAAAAGAATATATTTTCGAGGGGGACAGTGATGATGATGATGACGATAATTCTGACGATAGCGATAACAATAGACAGGTTTGGAGGCGAAATGCTTTTAATGGCTCATTATGGTTTAAATTATCATCTTTACGGCAGTTTTTGATAAGGCTTATCTTTCCAAATTCCATTAAGCGTTATTGTCATTAAAGTGTTGAGGCTAAAATAATGTTTATAGTTTTATCCGGCTCTCGCCAAGCTATGTGGTTCGCGGGCTCTATATTTGCATGTTATTGCGTCGAAGCGATATAATACTTTCTGTTTGTTTTGTATGTCATTAAAGGCCCGGCTCGTGTGCGCGCGTGTACGTCCGAGCGTGCGTGTGAGTCACTTCTTGCCGCCGTTGGGTCACTTTATTTGCTTTTCAGAGTGGATGTGTGTGTGTGGAAACGTATGTTTTATTCCATATACTGAATGTCAGCAGATGTCAGCGCTGTTTGCTCTTGTGTGACAGCCTGTGGTTCAATAACGTTCTCATATGGGCGCAGGTGCCAGTATATGTGTACAAACGTAGATACACAGACACAAATATATATGCATACATACATACATACATACATACATACATACATACATACATACATACATACACATATATATATGTATATATGTATATATATATATATATATATATATATATATATATATATATATATATATATATATATATATATATATATATATATATATATATGTTTTGCAATCAGTGTGGATGTATTTTGTTCGTATGGTGATACCTATGCGTAATTGATATTATTGTATAAATAATTAGGTAGGTTTATACGCGGTTTTTTACAATTTTTAATGGTGGGTTACAAACGTTGTTCGGATAGAGGTGGGGACATTTATTTAAACACAACACCGAGGGATTTACATTTAATTGCTGTTTATATGTGCAGTTAGTTACGTATATAATCTATTTGAAATAAAAAAAAAAAAAATTCTAAGAACAGTATATCAACATACAGTGGTTTAGAGTAATAATTTGTCCTAGTGATTAGACAATTAGGAGAATGATTGTCATATTTAGTTTACAAACAAAAACTTCTCCTTAAGTAACAAATTCTACGTTGTTCATTATAGGGTCATGGTTGATCATTTCACTGCAAAACAATGGCGAAGCGTTCTCGTGATTTTTGTGACACTAAAGGTCAGTCATTCCAAAACATCAGGGTAAATAGACAGGTTTTGCCAGAATGTATACAAATGAATAAACAGTGTTTGTGATAGCTGTAAATGCACTTTAAGGTACAGTTAGAAGTAACCAAAGCACGTTGTTATTCCGAGGAACTTCTCATTGGCTCGATATTTGTCTCATTTTCCTTCAGACAGAGAATAAGAAATCTACTGCCCACTCAGAGGAATCTCTTGTATGCTGATGGAATATGCTTTCACAGGCAGATTTTCTGATTTTACTTTTCAAGAGGATATGATTCAGCCGGCCTACACAATACCTACAGAAATGGGGACATTCATGTCACTGTCTTTTAATCTTTTGCTGTTCCATATGTGAAGTATTGTCTTCCTTCTCGAGTTTCGAGATGAGGAGGGCATTACCCTCACTCCAGTGGCCTCTGTTAGGATAGTCTGTACAACTTAAGCGATAGCTATTTTCAGCAAGCATTCGGGTTTTCTTTAAAAAAAAAAGGTGTTAACTTATTTTCACCATTTTCAGAGGCAATATTCTGAATGTAAGGCGTAGAAATATTCATAACGTGTATGGGCATGGGATTCGAATGGCCGATTCGATAAATATTTTATAAAGGTTTTCCTTTTTGAGTATTTAAAGCAAAGCAAGGTTTTGGCATCGATGTCCATATCTGTTGTGACCCCAGTTTTATAGATAATCAGTCAATCAATCATTCAGTTTTTCCCTGGTTTGAATATCGTCTGAATATTATCCAATAAACGTTGGCTTCCTATCAATGACCAGAAGAATCAGTTTTTAATTAGTAGTTTTGAGTCAGACTACGTTAGTTTTATTTAAGACCTTCCACTATTAGTCAGAACGATTCGGTCTGCCTTACCAGTAAGTGAAAATTCTATAGTCGTCATGCTGTAACATTGCTTAGCAGGAAATTCTTTTTCCCTTATTTGTATGACTGAGGAACAGTCTAAACTTACTGCTATGGGTGGTGGAATGTCTTTCACTTATTGCTATGGGTGGTAGCAGTATTATGGTCTAGATTCAGTTCTCAAGTCTCGAACCCCTATTCCATATTCCATTCAGATTACTTGTTGAACTATTATTCATTGATTTCGCGCTTTTATTCATATTACTGAATTTTAACATTGATCATAGATGTTTTTGGCTAGATTTTTCCCTTCACATATGAACGTTTTTTTTTTTTATTTCGTGAAGACCTGTGATTGTCCTTTAGCCTTCTTTTTAGCTTTCTGAAAATAAAACTATTGTGCCGTTTTTTTGTCCGCACTT
>NC_089763.1:53837586-53840086 GCF_040412425.1 Macrobrachium rosenbergii
TATCCTTTTAAGAGGAAAATGGGATAATGTTGAATATATATATATATATATATATATATATATATATATATATATATATATATATATACATATATATATATATATATATATATATATATATATATATATATATATATATATATATATATATATATATATATATATGTGTATATTATATATATATATGTATATATATATAATCTGTAAGGATAATTTGCTTTTAAGATTTTCCACGAGTAAACAATGGTATCTGTGCCCTATATATTTCGCTGCATATATAAAAACATGAAGTGCAGACTACGAGAAATAAAAAATACTGAAGGCAAAATGAATAAAACGATATCCGAAAAAGAATATTAAATAAAAGAATTATGAGCTTTTTTGAAAGTTACAAATATTTATTGAAAAATAGCAAGTGTTTCCAAACCCGATGGTTATAAAAAATGACCGAAGCAAAATAGAAAACCAAAATCAAAAATGAATATAAAAAAGCTTCACAATTTGTAAGTTTCTGAAATTCCCCGAATTTCCGTTATTTGTTTCGGTCCGCAAAAACGGTAAGTGGATTCACAGTTCGTGAATTTGTATAAATGGGAATATTCTGCAGATACATAGTGCATGATTTTTTTAGTCACATATTTTTGTTTTGATGGGAAGGGCGATGGAACGGAAGTTTTGATTTTGATGCCCTGCACTTGCCCGGGCCTGAAGGAGGAAATATAAGCAATAGTCCTGTCTACAACAGATGGATGTCTATAGAAGCTGATGAAAATGGAAACATGAAAAGAGTTTCAAATTATGGCCAAGGAAGCGAAAGGTCTCGGGGTCTAGACTTTGTGGATGAGGTTGCAGGCCAGTTACTCTATGTCGACCTCAAAAGTGGAAGTATGCTCTATTTCAGGTGACGGCTGAAGTGTTTAAATAAGTTACCTTGCAGCAAGTAAAGAGGTGATGCAGAGGGAAGTATGGTCGACGATTAAAAAGCATTTTTGATAGAATTCTCAAATGATGAATAACTAATGAACCCCCAAATATGACAGAAATCTTTTAAAACGAAAGGCATAAGAACGATGCAATGCTTTACAAACGGGCTAAAAAACTGGAAGGTACAGAAACAAAACAACTATTTTTCGAAAAGCAAGGTCAATCGTTCAGATATTGTAGATTCTGTAAGAATGAAGCAATTTTTACATTCCGTGTACATGTAGGTGGACATTCATGTTTGATAATACAAATCAAATACTATTCTTCCGTATTCTTTTTATTGCTTTAGGATGAGGGAGCATAATTTCGGGTGTTTAGTGATTGCCATTTTATCATAATTATTTCAGTTCCCCGACTATTACATCGACTGATCAAAACCCATGGAAAAACCAAACCCCGTTGGAAGAATGAATCATTTTATCAAAAAAAGCGAACCTTTGTCTGAGCACCGAAAAAAAAAAAAAAGCAATGAAAAAACCGACTTTCTGTCCCATCAATCGAGCCGTCGTTGGCCTGTTAACAAGAATGCCGTGCAATGCACGCCAGGACATATATATTTTTGCCTCTAAATAACATAGCGAGGGAAAAAAAGGCAAAATAACTTTCCAGAGACTCATTTGAAAAACATGAATAAAAAATGTTTTACTTTCCAATAATGTTCAGAATTACGTGTTTTATTACAACTGGCGTATTTATTTATAAAAGATATTTGTCTTTTTCTTGTTAACGAAGATTTTGGCATTATTTTAAAAATCATGCAATCAGTTGAGTTACAAATACTAAAAATATATATTCATGGAAAATGTTTTCTTACAATTTGTTAGGTTAAAGTGACGCTGAGAGATACTTATTTCTTAAAAGAACGTTACTTTGAAGTAAACTAATAAAATGCTGTCTAGGGAAAAAGGAAAGCGCACATTCAACGGTGAATCAAAGCATTATGTTCACCCCAGTTTCTTTATATCATTTTCACCTTTGACTCGGTTGAAGTACTTTTAACAAGAACGGGAAGTCCTTTTTACAAGAACGGAATTAATCCTTTTTTTGAACGCAATATATCTATACAGTATATATATGCATATATATATATATATATATATATATATATATATATATATATATATATATATATATATATATATATATATATATATATATATATGTATGTATGTATGTATGTATGTATGTATGTATGTATGTATGTGTGTGTGTGCGCATGCATCCTGTGCTCAATGTGTTAACAGCATCTCCTTACTAATGTTATTCAGCCTCCTGTTAAAAAGTAAAGGAGTATCAGAAATATATATATATATATATATATATATATATATATATATATATATATATATATATATATATATATATATATATATAGATATATATATATATATATATATATATATATATATATATATATATATATACATATATATATATATATATATATATAGATATATATATATAGATATATATATATATATATATATATATATATATATATATATATATATATATA
>NC_089763.1:53842586-53852586 GCF_040412425.1 Macrobrachium rosenbergii
AACTGGAGGCAGAACCCGTCATTTTAAGCAATAATTGAGCTTTCATGCGTTTGTTTCTGACAAAATCATTTTATTATTACTATTATTATTTCAGTAGATGAAACCTGATCACATGGAACAAGCACACAGGGGTCATTGACTTGAAATTCAAGCTTCCAAAGAATGTTAGTTTCAACCTCCCACTGCAGACCCCACACTGCAGCACTAACTGATCATAACACAGAACCAGTGATTTTTCATCGCCCTGGGGGAGGCGTGAACCCGCGACATCTGAGTGGCATGCCACGACACTTACCACTATACCAGCGGACAAGCCTATTACATTTTTAAAGTCTATAAAAGAGAGATAGTATTAACCGAGTCAAAAAAATGTTAAAGAGTGAGATTGCACTGCGTTAAAAAATAAATCATAGACAAGTTAATCTGTAGCTGTGACGTTTCGAAAAACCTATAGTCAGAAAAAATGCTTTTCCAAGCTTGAAATCGTAAGTTGAAGTTTGTCTTTTACAAAAGTTCTTTTTATAAGAAATAAGACAAATACATATACGAGTATACTAAGGATATTTCTTCCCCCGCCCCGACATTAAATATCATACTTTCTTTGGTTACATTTTTCCTTTCTAGATGCATTATAACCTTTCCCTGATAATCGTCTGGAATTATTATTATTATTATTATTATTATTATTATTATTATTATTATTATTATTATTATTTTATACATGTAACCAAATAATCTTTTAGTGTTGTAATAGGAGATATGAAAAAGACGCTGATTATAGATATAGAGTGCTCTCCATACAAAACACACACACACACACACACACACACATATATATATATATATATATATATATATATATATATATATATATATATATATATATATATTAATTAGTTTATGCCTTTTTGCTCTTTAAACGATGTGACACCTGACGGGTAGAAGGTAGTGTTTCTTGGCAAGTCTATTGATATGGTTACTAGCACCTTGCCCTTTCCTTGAACTCCTTCTGTAAAAGGTGAAGGGTTAGCTGCCTCATCCCCTGATGACCGGAACGCCCTAGCACCCTGACATCATTATCTCTAAAGGTGAAAAGAAGAAAGGGACAAGCAGATAGATCGAAAGGGTGCCTAATTTGGAGATTTTGGGAGGAAGAAGGAGAGAGACACTAAAAGTTCTGGCTAGAAGGTGTGTAAAAGGTGTTAGAAGGAAGGTTACCGATATTCAGGAAGCAAGAGAGCGTGTGCAAATGAAAGTTCATGACGCTGCATAAACAGTTGTAGATATTGCTGATGAGGATCTCAGTGGGTGCTTGAAGCTGCTATATAATTTTCTCCTACAGTGGGGCTAAACAAAACAAAAAAACAGGCGCTCTCTGTACAAGGGAATGAATTCTCGTGTTGAAAAGTTCCATAATATCGCTTTTTAATGTCTGTACTTCCTGAATATTGAAAAAATGTTCCAAATCATTTTATTATATCCACACTATGTACCTTTGTAGTCTATCTCTTTCTTCTAATTTCAATTTCTCAAAAATCAGACTTTACCTGAATATTAAAAATGTTCCAGTTCAAAGCTCATTTTAACATTATATCTCTTCTGACATCTTTGTAGTCTCTCTCTCTTCTTCTAATTTCCAATTTCTCAAAATCAGACATTTACCAGATTATCGTCATGCATTCTTTCCAGTTGACTAAACCAGTTCAAAGCTCTCCCATATAGTTTAACACTCATCCTTGCCCCAGGTAATTCTTGGGTGACATCCAACTTTTTAAACTTTTATGGCCTATTGGTTCCTGGGTTCGATCCTGATGTAGTCATATTATTTAATATATATATATACATATATATATATATATATATATATATATATATATATATATATATATATATATATATATATATATATATATATATATATATTTATCAATAAATATTCTGGGGAATATTTCTATACGCACTCCATTCTCATTCTTGATTGTGAGCAACCGCAGTCGACTATGGGCATAGTCCAGTGCTTAAGTTAGTAAGGTATGATAGGACGAAAAGCCCAAGTCCATAGAGTCTCATCTCTGCTGGATATCGAACCCTGTTATTCTCAGTGGCTGTGGAATACTTTGATGATCATTTGGGTGGCAATAATGGTCAGATTTTCTGGACCAGATCATGATGCAAGTTTTTTCTCTGGCTGAACTTAGAAAATTGAGTTCAGTTTGTAAGAAAACCACATTTATTTTCCTTCTTCAATTCTGTTCTCATTTTACGTCTTTTACCTACAGCTTTTATGGAATATTTTCGTTCGTTACCATTTCTTCCCTTTCTCATCTTATACCTTCCCTTCTCCTCCTTCTACCCTCTTCCTCCTTTCCTACTCTCCCTTCCTTTACCCCTCACCAACAGAGCCCATTGAAGGCGGAAAGCTTTTGACAGCCAAGTGGATCAGACTTCTCCAGTAATAAAAGTTAATTCATCGTCCTCAGGGAACCAATGTAGAGTTCGGAGAATCTTGAGCTGCCAGTTTGGTCCACGGCGTTGTCGGCTGTTGGGTTTTGAGGTACAAGGTAAGAGCGTTCGAGTGATGCCCGCAAGATGCAAGGACCCTTTGTGACAAAAGGTACCCATCGGGCCTCGAAAAGGTTTGCCACTTTTATTACTTTAACATCGTTTGTCAAGATGTTTATTGGGGAAATTCTGTCACGCCTCTCTCTTTGTGTCTAAAACGAACGCCCCTTTCTTTAAGTGTGACCTGTTTATTTTTCTAATTATTACATGCTGTTATTTACTAACGAAATTTTCTTACACGATTTTATGTCTGGTTAGTTATGTGCTTAGAATAAACTGAACAACAGATCATCACAAAGTTCACGTCTTTCTGAGTGCCTTTACGACCTCATATACAAGCATAAAAGTAGTAATGGCTGAATTACAATCCAAGCTGCTATATTATTTCTTTTTCAAGGAAACAAATACAGTTTTCATGATAGAAAATCAGCTCTGTATTATAATACTGCTATTTCCTTAGTACCTCTTAAGGTAAAAATCCTATCATAATCAGAAAATATTTAGCTTTCATATAACAGTAACTTAGACAAAAGTTATTGTCAATTTGTTCATATAATTTATGAATATATAGCAAAAGATATATTCTTCAGAATTTTATGGGTATCAGATTTTTCAGAAATGGAACATTCCGACCTGGATTTTACCTCAAAGCACTTCGCCAAAGATGGACATAAGACCGCCATTTGAAAACTTCTGCATATAAGAAATAACAATTAAATCATAACATTCTTTGCGAATTTGTTTTAAAAAATGTGATTACAAAAAGGCAAACGATTAAGAGGTCTTTTTTTTTCCCTCACACTGTTGGACTGTTTAACAGCCTCCCAGAGGATGCTGCGCAATTAGAAGCTCAAAAGTTCAAACCTTCGTTCGAACTTTTGAGCTTCTAAAAATAATCACCTTGTATTTTACTAATTTATGTATATTTTTTCACTTTATATCTTTGTTTATTAATTTATGTTTATTTTCTTGTCTAATAACTATCTCTTCTCTCTGTATTTCCTATTATCTTCTGTAATTTCTTTTAAATGAACACTACTTCTTTGTAATCTTGGATTTCAAGTCAATGGCCCCTGTATAGTAGGCTTTTTCCATGTGAGTGGGGGTTTATCTTCTGAATAATAATAGTATGATGCCATGTCTTCACCCTTTTGTCTTTATTTTAAACTGTTCTTCTTTCGTACCCGTTAACTATAATCAAACTTCCTCGCAGTAGATACACTCTAATGAAAAAAAATTGTCAGGTGTCTAACAAAAGACATATTAGGCTTCTTTTTTTTCATATTTTATCATGATGTAATTTTCTCTCAGTAATACCGCTTTATGTCTTGAAACAGAAAAACCCGCTGAAAGAGCAGAAGGTTATCTGAACGGTTATGATAATAACAACAACAACAACAACAACAACGACAATAATAATAATAATAATAATAATAATAATAATAATAATAATAATAATAATAATAATAATAATAATCTCCATGAGTTTGGCACTCCTAAGTAGGCTACGTAGGAAATTTTAATAGTTTGATTCGAGACTGTATTACTAAGTTTATTTATGATCATGATCATTATTTTTTTTACTGAGTCATTACAAGTACCTATTTCCAGTTTCTGCATTTGCAGTCATCGAAAATATAATGCCGGATTTCTAAATCTATCAATAATAAAATTAATTTATAAAAAAGATTTAATCAAAAGTTATGATCATCTACTCCGAGACCATTAACCCTTAGTATTCATTAATTTCTCATGCTACACAAATATTCACTACTTCCTTGTTATCTTTAGGAAAACAAGTAGAATATAGATTTAAATGTCAAAATTTTTCTTGAGTCTGTAACGATGAACGTAAGGCAGTTATAAATATGAACTTGTAAACATAATATTCCAAAAGCAATTCAAACTCAAGAGCTAATTATACATCATCAAAGCATTAAAAGTAAATTAAAGCGCTCTTTATGTTGTTATGCTTTTTTTTTTTTTGTTTTCGGTAGAAATAAATGCATCGTCTGTATCAATTCATTATAAATAACATATAATCAAATTACACTCAAGTAACAGCTGAACGTAATCTGGAATATATGCAGAACGCAATCAATGTATTATGTAGTGTAAGAGTTATTTCATGTACTTTATAATTTTTTTAGTTTGTATTATATCCGTGATTGACGGTAGGGTAGATCTAAGTAGTAGCTCCGCGGCGGCGATTTCCTTCTAACTTGACTTTTTCTACAGTTTTTGGGTTGCTAATTATGGATTAACCTTCAATTTTTGTCGCACGAATGTAATTAACCTGTAATTAACTCCTGAGGTCCATCCAACAAGGGGTTTCCATACACGATCTCCACAAGACAGAGCACGGTTATATACGTCTGTTTGGAATGGTTCATATCCCGTCCGGCAAGTGCAATAACTTGTTAACGTATGGGTACCGCCGCCCCCGGGCCAGTACTAAACACGGCGAGGGGACATTCCATTTGGCCGACAGCAAGCAAATGCACCGCCAGTATCAGAAGCCCTAAAAGTGTAGAAAAAAACAGTTTCCAGGGTAAAAACAGGCGCGGAGCTACTACTTAGAATTACCGGTAGGACGGTAGACTATTTGCTTCCTTTCATCTTGCTTTCCATCAGTAACCTAATCAGTCATGAGACCTTAGCGCTCATTATGAATTGTTGCTTATGATCTACCCCTCCACACCTCTTCTACCAACCCCTACCGGTCAATCGACTTAGTTGTTTACATTTAGTTCCTAATCTCTGTTTTACCAATGGGCATCTCAGGTCTTGAAAGTACAAATTTTTGCTTTTATCTCTGACCTCGTTCAGATTATTCTTGTGCTCTATTTTACAACAAGGAAAGTTCACCTCATACTTTTACGGGCATCGAAGTCCTTCAAAAATAAGGCATCGTGCTTACCCCATACAAATGGGAAAAAAAAGCACGTTAAATGAAGAAGAAGAATTCCTACAATCCTTCCTCTAAATAGTGCTTAAGATGCCCTAGGATAGCAGTTTGCACATGTACCCTATGGAAATCAGTGATATTCGTATGGCATATTATCTCAAATTTTATTATACATAAATTTTATTATAAATAAACCTTCTGCATTGCTTACCTTGGGAAAGGTTTCAGTTTTCCCCCCTCAAGGTCTGAGAGAGATAAGTGGAGCGAATTGTCTCTTTAATTTATCTCCACTCATAAAATAAAAATTGCCATTCAGAAGTCTTGAATCCAGCATCGACAGGTTGTTTTGGACGTGTTTACTGCATTTCAGACAACGGACATATATCGTTATGAGATTATAGCCGAAGACTCGATTGCATGATCATAATGAACCTTATAGCTCATGCATAATGAAGCTGACCGTGTACCAACGCAGGCTTTTGTCAGATGAGCAGCCTGATAATGATTAATCACTATAAGCGATTTTTACGTGAGACCATGATGCGATGACAGTGGATAGGCTGAAGTGGGTCAGTTCCTCTGTCGTGCTTTACTTTTTATATTTTCTAGCTGTTTTGCTTCCGACACAGCCTAGAAATATATTGGGCCAGAAACCGTGCTTTCCTTTTCACGGATATCGGGAATGGATTTCGAGATAGCAGTTATATTCGAAAATATTTCTTGATGTTAAAACGAACCAAGAAGGCTTAGATTCTGAAGGCGAAGAGCTGTGCCAGGAAACGTGCTGCAGGTTTACAGTAATGAGAAGACTTTGGTGTTGTTGTTCACTTCATCATTATTTAGTGATAAAATTATGTTAAATATAGCAATTTCTAGTTTACGAGGAATGCATGACATGCGCTTGGTGAAATTACGATGAGATCGCTTTTCGTGAGGACGTCAATGTCTGTAAAATGTCCCTGTAACAATTGGTGTCGGTAAGAAAATTCATTCTGAAATTCTTTTTCAAATTTTACAACCTTCAGAAAACTCTCCTCGATTCTCAATAAACTGCTACGGTAATATTGGCTATACTGCCTATTATTTTGACGGAGGCCTTCTGTTTTTATTTACTGATATATTGTAACTATGTAAATAATTTTCATTGGATTAAACAGTATTGCTTATTTTTTAAGACGTGACAGTTAATGATGAATTTCTCATTTACTATGTCATTATTTCAAAAACACTGTAAAAGCAAGTATATAATAATCCTACATTAGTTAGTTGTAATCCTGTAAATTAGGGGAGATAATAGATGAAAGATAATCGTAAAAACAAGATAGAAAACGTGAATGAACTGCAACCCTTCAAAAAAGAGAAAACACATTTTTAAACAACACTAACAAAATTCTGATTACGTGACAGCGGATTTCTTCTTATGTTTTGAAGAAGGAACCAACGCTACTAATTCTCAAGGAAAAATATGTGAAATTTGACTTGGACAAAATTACGCCCCGTTTCTTTTTGCTCTGGTAACTGACTTATATGTACTAAGCATTTGACGCAAAAGAAAATTATTCTACTTAAGGGGGTATAATTTGAGTTAAAAATGAACGTAAGGCCCTGCCATAAACGAGTTGCATTGCCACTAGGTAACGTCCTAAAACGAACTGTTTAAAATTTAATGTCGCCTGAAGCAAATATTGACATGTGCGCATGTTTGCAAAGGATTCACACATGCCTTTGCTCAACGTCAAACAAAGGAAAGCGAGAACCGTCTAGATTGTCGGAAAAAGAAATATACAAATTCACGCAACTTACATTCATGTTTCTTTAAAAGTCATTTGGACAGACACACACACACCCACACGCACACACACCCAAAAGTATTCAGCCCGCATTTATAGCAAGAGGTTGCTAGCTGCACTCCCATTTCCATTTTTAGTGGGACTCGCAATAGTTGACTGACTGCTTGCTGCCGAATTCATCGCTTATGGCAAAAGAAGCACACTGAAAGTTAAAGCCCTCGTCTCTCTCGGGATTCGGACATGGCTTTCTTGCTTATGTGGCAAGTGTCAGGACCATTCGACCGAGAAATCACGCACACACACACACACACACACACACACACACACACACACATATATATATATATATATGTGTATATATATATATATATATATATATATGTGTGTGTGTGTGTCTCAATGTGTGTGACATGTTCTAGGCTGAAATGAAAACTAACTCATCGTAATCGTTTGTCATATTACTTGCTGAGGAATGTTTTATATATATATATATATATATATATATATATATATATATATATATATATATATATATATATATATATATATATATATATATATATATATATATATATATATATATATATATATATATATATATATATATATATATATATATATATATATATATATATATATATATATATATATATATATATATATATATATATATATATATATATATATATATATAGAGAGAGAGAGAGAGAGAGAGAGAGTGAGAGAGGCCTTACAAATTCATCAGCATTTTTTTTTTTGTCAACATTTTCTGTAGATCTTTAGGCATCCATTCCATCATAAACCATCTCCGACAGGAAAACTCTTTACTCCAGCAATTTAGGTGAATTCCTAAATTCCTTCTTAACTCAGAGAGGACCATCTCATCTGCCGTCTAACATTCCGCAGTAAGTGATGTGACAAGTTGTTACGATGAGTTAGCTTTCATTTCAACCTAGGAACACAAGTGTGATTTAATCTAAACAATGATCTCTGATTGCATGGCGTCCTTTCTCTGTGAAACGTGTTACGAAGGCTCTCTCTCTCTCTCTCTCTCTCTCTCTCTCTCTCTCTCTCTCTCTCTCACCGATCCGAGTACATAGTTTTTTTCATAAAATTATTATTCAGTCTTTCTTGATTGCTGTTGTTTGCATTTTCTAACCCTTCATCTCCTCAAAGTCCTCGGTTAAGGCCTCGAATTTGTATAAAACTCAATAAAACAGATGAATCACACAGAATAATTTTTCATTGTTATGAATTTCTGTTAAACTTACAGCCTGTAGTGTATGAAAATATAATTTTTTATACGTTCTTTGTTTTTCGCATTTTTAGCTAAACTCACTGATATCTAATTTCAAAAGCAAGCGTCACTTATGGTAATCAATTTCCAATCAAATTTAATGCTGGCAGAACGAAAATATTTGTTCAGTTCATATCAATTTAATTTGACATCATAAACATGTTAGCTATTCATTACGTGTTTGAATGAGACCAAAATAAAGTAAATGATACAACATCATGTCGACTGTTCATATTACTACAAAATTTAATGAACCCTTGTTAAAGAAAACGGACAGAGTTATTCCCATTAGTCCTGATAATGTAACCAAAGCAAGTCTTTGTTGAGTAAATAAATGCTTGTCCCTTATTACAGTCAGGATTCAGTATTCTGAAGATGACATCATATGTCCCTGGTGAGCAAAAGTTTCCCGTGGCCTTCATAGTAGTGCACGGTAAGACATAAATCCCAAAATGAACCTAAAACCTCGATTTTCAATACAAGATTCGCTTGTTAATGACTACTGTTCGTAAGGTCTGTCAGATCACTGACCGCCTCGGACTCCATCCAGTTCTGCCAGTTACCATACACTCATGAATAGTTCTTTGGGTGATCAGGCAGCAAATTTAAGATCCCTTGAATAATGCATGAGCCCTAGGAAAAAATAGAATAATTCAGACATTCCAGACTCGCTCATTCTTTGTATTTAAAAAGGAGCGCGAATTCCGTTCGAGAAAAGCAAGATGGAAAGAATTCTCCAATGAGAGCGAAACACGAGACCAAGAGAAATGGTTAAAGATTACTCCTGTCATTTGAGCGACAAAGGATTAATCGTGACGTTATAAAGACCGAAAAGAAAAAGAGGAAAGCCCTTTTTTCCTCCGCCTTCTCCTCCTTTTTCTTTTCTCTGGGAAGTCCATTGAAGAAGAATATGCAAATGGGGAGTCGGTCTAATTCCTCTCTCAAGCACAAATGAGTCTTAGACCTTCCCGTCTGAAACAGCCTCTAGGCTCTTAAATCAAGTATAATATATGAATGCAAAGTTAAGTTATCCATCTTATAAGTTAATGAGAAAATGTAAATGGGGTAATCTATTCTCCTCGATGTGCGTAGAAGAGAGAGAGAGAGAGAGAGAGAGAGAGAGAGAGAGAGAGAGAGAGAGAGAGAGAGAGAGAGAATTTGTAACCGGAAACAAGATGGCGGCAACTTCAGACCCTCCCTGGTCCTTATTTGGGGTTTCGTGAATATTTATGAATTTCAAGTGTATTTTTTCTCTCTCTTTTTCGGGAGTTGGAGTAGTATAGCCTGAGCGTCTTTGTGCTGGCGTTGTTACAGTGGAAATTTCGTGCTCTTGCTCAGCTCGTTCTCTTTCGCTGCCTGTTAATGATCTCATTTGTATTTTTTTCACCGGAAGATCTATTTGCCGCTGGTTTTATTCATTTCATTTGTACAAATGGTCAATTT
>NC_089763.1:53862586-53892586 GCF_040412425.1 Macrobrachium rosenbergii
CTTTCAACCTAATTCTGTACGTATAAAGTATATGTAAGTATTGATAATATATTCGAAGAAATATGATTATACACACACACACACACACACACACACACACATATATATATATATATATATATATATATATATATATATATATATATATATATATATATATATATATATATTTAGATATTTTTAGATGAAATTCTTATTAAACTTATTTATTTATTTTCGTTTTCTATTTAAATTTGTTACGAAGTCAATAACCTTGATGTTGTGACGCCATTTTTAATAGACATAATCAATCAATAAATCACTACAATAATTGTCTTACCAAAACCAATATTATTTCTATAGACAACATAACGGTTACAGTCCTTCAAAGTTAAAGTCACCATTTTATTCTGTGACGACTAAAACATAAAAAAAACTCAAATATGAAAACAATAACTGACAGTAGAAGGTCAACAGAATTCCAGAATAAGTTTAAGTGGCGAAAATCTATCTGGAATTCTGTTGTGCGAGTGCAGTTCAAAGTCTGCTTAATGGTTTTTAATTTATTATGCCTCACTTCTCTCGCTTTGGTGAAGGTCTTCTGGCTGAAAATATATCGTGAGAGTATTGTACATTATTTACTTTTTTATTTTTGTTTTTGTTCAAACTTTTTTTATTCTAAAAGATTCCACTTATTTCCTTCTTCTCTCCCATCTTTTTTTGTCTCAAGTCGCTCACTGAATTTTACCACCATTTCCTTAAATAGATTACCTATCTGTTTATCTAGCTATCTGTCTGCCTGTCTATTTATCTACCTATCTATCTATATATCTGTCTATCTATCTATTTATCTATCTACCTATCTATCTGTCTATCTATTTCTGTTTTTTTTTTTTTTACATTTTTGCATATGGAATATCTATTAACCTGTTCTCTCGTCCTAGGGCTCTACCTTTTCATATGGAAAAACACTTGCTCTCTCTCTCTCTCTCTCTCTCTCTCTCTCTCTCTCTCTCTCTCTCTCTCTCTCTCTTTGAACTCTCTGTATCTAGAAAAAATTATGCCCGACTTCTGCACACACAATACCTCATTTTAGACAGAGACCCCAAACTCTCTTTGGTTCCAAACCTTCCAGCAAATGAATGCTGGCGGAGCCACGAGTCCTCTTTCCTTAATAACGAGATTTCGGAGCCGATCCCGCTTATTTGTAAACGAGGATGAAACGATCACCCCAAAAGCTCGTTGTGCAATTGTCACCCCCATATGGCTCATCGCATTGGCTCCCTCCAGTCGAGCTAAAGTTGAAGTGATTCTCTGCGTCCGTTTGCTTTTGTCTATTTTTCTCATTTCTTTTCCATTTCAGTGATAAATCTCCATTCTAATTATTTATGCATTACGATATTTACAGCACGAGTGGAGTTGTGGAAATGACAATAGGCTTCGAATATTGGTAGGGATTTAACGTTGAATTTTTAAAGGATATCATGACAGAGATCCATGGTGGGTGCGCCAATATGCCAGCGTTACGATACAGATGGTTTGATTTCGAGCTGAGACATATGTATTCAGGCAAGACAGTTTAGACAGTGAGTTGCATTAAGTACATTCTATTAAACTAGAGGTAAAATATGTTTAGGTTTGCAATTGTATATGAGTATTTTACACTAAGTTTACATTATTGCTTCCTAGCATTCTTTCATTATATCATATCCAAAACATAGTTTAATTATTTATGAATTAAACCATAGCTCGATTTAAGGGGAATTGTGTGTATAGTCTTCATATATATATATATATATATATATATATATATATATATATATATATATATATATATACACACACACACACACACACACACACACACACATATATATATATATATATATATATATATATATATATATATATATATATAAATATATAAATATATAACTTTCTGACTCACTTTTGAGAGGTAGGGATGCTACCATCTGAGCCCTATGAGGCTCAGTTGGCAGCGCTTGTGTCTTTCAGGTGAAAGGCCTGGGTTGATACCAAGGTAAGTCAGAAAGCTATACATGTACATGTATATATGTATGCATGTATGTATGTATGTATATATATACATATATATATATATATATATATATATATATATATATATATATATATATATATATATATATATATATAGATAATAGTTATAACTATTACAAAAGAGATGGCTTGGAAGTAAATGATGATTTGTGTGGTGTATAATCCCTTTCACACAAATGGATAGAGCGGCAGTGTTTGAAAAACGTTAATGAAGAAAAGATGACGACGGACGGGAACTCTACTACAGACAAAGAAGTTGAAGGCGTAGAACCATCATTGCCACTTGAACCAATCGGTCGGTTTAGAAATTTGAAATGAGTTTACGTAAGCCGTAAGAAGTTAGTGGCTATCGTGTGTTTATTTCAAAAATTGCCAAGAGCACTGGAAAGCTGAGTTTCAATGGTCTATGATGTGAATGGCTAGGTATGAGTAATATAGGATAAACGATGGGCAGCTGTCTTGCTTCATGAATCCATAATGATGAACAGGATATTGAAGGATTGGCTGGTTGTGGGTTAACTGGAAGCAGACAATATTAACGAGGAATACTGACCTTTCAGTTATTTTAGCAACACTAGAAGCAGTAGCAACAGAACGAAGGTTGGATGTGTTATGTCATTCTTCCCGGGAAACAGGCTGTAAAAGAGCGTGCTTGCAAAAGGTGGAATTAGCACCAGTGTTGAGGATGTGGTAAAAATGAAATAGAAATACACTGAGTTTTATTTCAGAATTCCTAAACCCATGAAAACTTTATCCGAAAACATTATTATACAGCAATTCTAGATCCACAATATTTTTCGGAGAAAAATCATTTTCAAACATTATTTACACATGTTCTGTATTACTGAAGTTCATCACCACTTTTCTAAAGAAGATGTGGTCCTTTAATAATCGTTTCACTTTCTGTTTCCCATATCCACAACCCCTGCTGCCATTTTAGCCTCTCCAGTAACGCAATTTCTCTGATTTCAGTGTCCTCTATGATAATTACTTTTGGCTTCCTTCTCAAAACCTTACTGTGGTTCACTCCGACTGAGGAACTACAATCATCAGCAATTTTGCAATTTTTCTCTTTGCTCTCAGTAAACATCTCTTTTCACTTCGCCCAAACTTTCCTTTAAATTTTTAGCACAGCTGTTCTCGTCAACTCTTTCATATAAACATCACACAATCAAGTCGATGTGACATACCCAGAAATAAACCCTTCCTTATCATTAAATTAGTCCCAATTAAAAATCAGCACCTTTGTCATTTCTAACATGTTTGCTCATTTAAATATCTTATGCATCTGCATAAATTAAATAACTGATTCACAAAGTTAATCCATGTCATAAAATTATGCATTATTTTTCCCATTAAGTCTTCTCAGGCATTCCTCACTTCTTCGATATGACTTAACATTTCTATGTAAGTAGGACAAATATTAATACATCAAGATTATATATATATAAAATGTGGGTGTGTGTGTTTGGTATATACATACAATATAATATATATACATATATATATATATATATATATTTATATATATATATATATATATATATATATATATATATATATATATATATATATATATATATATATATATATATATATATATAGAGAGAGAGAGAGAGAGAGAGAGAGAGAGAGAGAGAGAGTGAGAGAGAGAGAGAGAGAGAGAGAGAGAGAGAGAGAGAGATTTTAGCTAGAGGGCGGGGCTTATCCGGCAGAAGACTACAGATCGGCCCTTTCAGAATGGGAGCACTCATAACAATTAGGGAATATAAAAACTTTGAGTGAGTCCTGTATTCTTGCTGTTTCTTATATATATATATATATATATATATATATATATATATATATATATATATATATATATATATATATATATATATATATATATATATATATATATCAGTTTCACCGAATTAATTCTTCAATTAAGTAAAAGTGACGAAGAACTGGGTAAAATGAAGGCCTTGCATTCCTTTCTTGGTATCTCCCCAGCCACGTGCAGGGATTAAGGCCCTCGTTGCTAGGCTTAAAGGATTTGTCTTTGTTCCTTTTCTTGTACCATCTGACCTCTCTCTCTCTCCCTCTTCTATTAGTAAGATTCAAGTTCAACAAAGACACTGAACTGCCCTGTATCCTCATGTCTTCTCTCTCGCATCACATGCGAGATGCAGGCCAAGCCCCAAGCACCTGCTAGAACTTCACCAAGCTTACATTTTCCAGACACCTGCAGGGGAAAAATAACCAGAGTGAAGAAAGGACCTGCTTTCTGCATTGTCCCGGGTGCTGCCCTTGGGATATCCTTACTATTGAGACATTTGATCTACATTAATTCTCTTTCAGAGTTTTTCCACATAGGCTTAGGTGACAACTAATTGTCAGGGAGCAGTCAGTCAAACAGTGGCAATTACCACTGCCACTGCCAGGGTATGTATCATCTGAGACTGCCCAGTCAGCAGGATGGATTGCTTGAATAGATAAAAGCAGCCTCGAGACTCCCTGTCAAAGTACACAGCAGTCACTTGGTCCAGTCCCATATGTTGAAGCTCTCTCCCGCACAATCACCACTCCTGACGCGGAAGTCTACACATCGGCAAAGTAACCAGGAAAACCCAGGAAGCACGGGAAGCAGCCGACTGTGCAAGATAAATAACAGTTCAGTGCTGGTATGACACAGTAAGGGCTAGGCATGAAGAAATAGTTACTGTTAGAGGGAGGGTCCAGAACGGAGAAGAAGAATCTAATTTTATTAAAATGCATGAAAGAAATAGACTATTTTGTTTAAAAGGAACTTAATTTTTAAAGCAAAATCTTTTTTACCTGAACATAAAAGAATGTATTGTATTTCAGAATAAGTTAAAGTGTAGGGAGTATTACCCGACTTTTATCAGTTCGTTTCTAACTGTTCCCATAACATGATTTATGCTTATATCCAGTGTCAGATTGAATATTAATGTGCCTTTATTCCATTACTTTATGTAAACTAGGTACCACCGTGTCTACTGGAAAATTATACCCCTAGTATTTAGCTTTTATAAAGGTATTTAGATTTTATAAAAGCTAAATACTAAAAATTTAACCATTAGGGGAGGTAAGAACCTATTCTACAATATATAATATACTGAGGCAGAGTTTGCTACAGTAATTTACTGATCACTCATTGTCATACCCTTAAGCTGTGCTATGTTACATTGTACTTTCTCTGTTTGTCTTACTTTATATATAAATTGGTGGGTTTCCACATGTTGGTAAATAATTAGGTGAGTGCATGAGTAAAAGGGTGTGCACTTTTGGATTAATTTAAAAATTTTTGGATGTTCCAAACATTTGTATCGTTTGAGCAAATTCCATTTATACCATGGTCTATTTCCTATGATTGTCAGTAACTGAAAATCCATCTGTAAGGATGTACCATAGATTTCACTTTAGAGAAAGAGAGAAAGAGAGAGTGAGCGAGGGAGTGTAAAAGATAAATGGTGTGTTTTATTCTGAAGAACTTGTGGAGTCAGTAATAGGCAAGATAAATTTTGGTTATTTTAAAGTACAGTGGTTACATTTGACGCAAGGGTCAGGGAGAAGTGCAGTCTTTATGACTTGCGTGTGAACTTAGGGCTTCGATAAGAGGTAACTTCTTTCTGGGCGTTGCTCCACCTTAAGGGCCAGGCCTGTGGCAACTGTAGCACCAGAGCAGACACATACATCACACCAATCTCTTTACTTTTTGCGTGAGCAGCAGTGTCTCGTAAGTATATATATATATATATATATATATATATATATATATATATATATATATATATATATATATATATATATATATATATATATATATATATAAACACATGTTTAATAACAGGACCTCATTTAAACTGGATGATATCTAGTGGAGATATTTACCGGTTACCAGACGATGAGGACTGTTAGTCTTAGAAAGCTTGTAACTTTTCCTGAATAAATATTTCCGGTGGATACCATCCAGTTTAAATGAGGTCCTGTTATTAGTTGTGTTACTGCACAGAACAATTGCGTAAGTGATATATATATATATATATATATATATATATATATATATATATATATATATATATATATATATATATATATATATATATATATATATATATATATATATATATATATATATATATATATACACACAAACACACACAGGGACACATGGACGAATCTAACACACGCGTGACAGTATTTCTGTGAAACGAAACATGCACTTGTCTATATTTTCACCTTTTTAGAAGGAATATTATTATGTACAGTATACTGATTTCGTCTACTGTCTAAAAGCATATGTATCTTGGGTGTACCTGTTGGTAACACATCGAAATAAAAAAAAGACGTATTGCAATATTCTATTGCTATAATTCTTAAGCAAACTTTATCTTTATCCTGTAATCTCTCTCTCTCTCTCTCTCTCTCTCTCTCTCTCTCTGCTTTGTTCACGTAACTACCCTTCATTACATCACTATGTCACTGGCGCGTTCCAAGACTCTTTAACTGATCTCGACGCAACATTTAATGAAAAGGCAGAGTTTGGAGTCCATAAATAAGCGCCTAATTGTCACTTTCCCAGGATAAATCCTCATTTATATCATCTTGCGAGGAGCATTTAGGCCTAAGGCTCTGTTGTGAATTTCCATACAGTAATTGCTCTCCTCATTATAAATACAGCGGCCATTGTGGAGATCTGCTTTAATGTTCCCTTCTGACTTTCAAGACACACACAAAAAAATCGGAAGTTTTCAAAGGGACTCTAAAAGACACTTGGGGGAGAACGAAAATCTATTAAAACTCTGTATATTACCAATTAGATTTTTTAAATTCTCCTATTAGACATATAAAAGGCCTCCTTTCTTCCCCAGCTCTGGAAGGCGCATTGTGTACACTCCTTCCTTTTCCTCCGTCTTTCTTGTTCCGGATGACGTCATTTGAAAGGATAAAGGAATTATCCCCATTTCTATCTGACGTCATTTCAACATTCTTAATCTTATTTGTAGTTCAGCTTTCTATGATAATATAGAAAGATTTGATGAAATCTTTATGTTTCATTTAAAATATTTCATTGCCGGTTTTCATTGTCAGTTTTAAAGTTACAGATAATTTGCTTGTCTGTACGAGTATGCTTTTTTTTTTTCGAATGAATATAGGTACATGCATTTTCATGCCTTAGGCATTTGCTTTTTCATTTCGTCATATGTGATTTCCAAGTAAAAAAAAATATTCATATGAGTTTCCGTTAATCATTTGGCTGTCTGAGTTATGAAATAGTGATATAGGATTCATAATTATGATTTTCATTAATTGAATGCGACGGAACAAAATTCATTATACTACCTTCATATCTGTAGAAAATCAATTATAGAATTACAACCCATATTTGGCAAAGTGACAGATTTATAGGTCATCCGAAACACCAATTTCCGCTCAGGGGACAAACTGAGGGAAATTAGTGTTTTAACTCTTGTTTTAGCAATCAGGGTAACTCCACATCACCTGCTTTATAAACAGATGCTATGCAATAAATTAATTAACAACACCTACGTTATAAAAAGATATGATGCTAGAAAATACTCTCCCAACACTTACTTTGTGAAAAGACAGTATACAATAAAGATATCATGCGATAAAATGGTAAAGTACAATAAATTACTACTATAGCACATGCGTAAAAACGCACGCAATAAAGTGTTTTCCCCACATCAGTAAATTGCTCCTATATTACGTACTTTATATAAAAGGTATTATTCTTTAAAGTTATTGCAACATAAAATACTTTATGAAAAGATAGTATGCAATTAAGTTACTCCCACATCAGCCACTTTATAAGAAGATAGTGTGCAGTAAAGTTATGCGAACATCCCCTAAGTTATGAAGAGATAATGCTTTATAAATTACAACTCTATCACCTGCTTTCTGAAAAGATAGTGTGCAATAAAACCACTTGTTTTTCCATCTACTGTTCGAAGAGATATTGTACAAAAAATCACTTCTACATGGCCTAGTGTATAGACAGGCATTGGGCAATAAAATCTCTCCTGTAAAATGATAACAGCCAATAAAAGTTACTCCTCCATCACAGTTTTTAAAATGGGGCATTGTGCAATGGTCATTCCGACGTCACCCACTTTATTTTAAGATTATATGCAATAAAGTTACTCCTATGTCACCTGCTTTATAAAAAGATTGTATGTAGTAGAGTTACTACAATATCACTTAATTTATAAAAAAGATAGTGTTCAAGAAAGTTGTTTCCACATCACCTACTTTATAAAAAGATTGTATGCTGTAAAATTACTCACACATCACCTAACTTTAAGGAAAGATACTACATAAAGTTACTCCCATATCAGGTACTTTATGAACAGACTTCTTCTTCTTCTTCTTCTTCTTCTTCTTCTTCTTCTTCTTCTTCTTCTTCTTCTTCTTCCCAGCTTGTTCCCATTTTTATATGGGGTCGCCGTGATGCCTTCTTTTGAAGGACTTTGATTTGGCTTTGGGGTAGACTTTGTAGTCCCGATCGGCTGCCCTGCCTGACATCGCTTGGACCCCGGCATTGTGTACTTTATGAACAGACATTATCCAATAAATCATTCTCACATCGCATACTTATAAAAACATTTTGCAATAAAGTTACTCCCACATCACCCACTTGATAAAAATGTATTATGCGTTGGTGTTCCTCCCACATCACTTATGAAAAGCTAGTAACGATTGTCAGCGCAATATCTGAGTAAGAGTGGGAGGGGCGATTGGCTCTTTTATTGCCAGCCGGTATGGAGAATGCATGAATAGGAGCTGATAAGGTTTCAACACCAGAGAGAGCTTTATCGCAAAATCTTGAGCTTCTAAACAAAATGCTTCTCATAAAGTAAAAGGAATTTTATGAAAATATTGTCAAGCTTCGGCTTGCTAGCACCAGAGTCGATATTCCTCACCATTCCACAAAAGATATTGCGAGAAAATACAGTTGCTGCCCTTATGTTTCGACGTTATTGTTCCCTCGGAAGTTCCTCTTCACTGTCGATGTGCTGAAAGCCGCATCGGGAGAACTTTTCTGTCGTTAATACCCGTCCCATAAACCCAAAAATCCTGAGAAAGAAAAAATCCAGAAGGACGTATTATCAAACGACAGTTTTCTGCTTAGGCTGTACAGAGAGCATCGGTAAATAGGTGCCAATACCTGATACGTAGAACTGGCAGTCATTGATACCTTGGCAATGGTTTGCTTTTAACATTACAAAGGCTTTGTTCGATATTTCGTCGCATTTGCTATCTGATTATTGCTCTTAATGGAGTTTAACCACCAAATCAAATTTATTTGCAAGTTACATGAGACTAAAACCTAACAACTTCGACCTGAAAACACTGAAATAAATACAACAGAGGATATATAGTATACTATTATTTACGGAGTAAAATTATATTTGTTTATAGACTTTGTAAGATAAACGTTCTTTTATTTATTCTCCTCTTGCTTAGAATCTCATGAAGCATTTCATTTTACCGGATCCTCTGATATCGATTATAGCTTTCTTTTACCTTCAAACACACACGTACACACATATATATATACATATACACACACACACACACACACACACACATATATATATATATATATATATATATATATATATATATATATATATATATATATATATATATATTATTATTACGTGTGTTAGTGAAGTTAGTTCTTACCTTAGCAGTTACTCATCTGACTGGGGAACAAACACACGTACAAAGAGTAAGATTAAGTTATCTAATAATGCAAGCAAGGGAAGAACTCTGGAGTTCTGGGTCTAATTTAATTAAATGTATTTACAATGTTCAGAAGATCGATTACTGGGAGCTGTATACGCTGGGCTCTTGGCACCTTTCAAGCTAATTAATACACGTGTCAAAATTGAGTGCCAACACAATAAAGAATTAAGGCTGATATGTAACACTTGTTTGCTTGATGGATGGACGTAAGGGCACAGTGGAGGCAGATGATTTTACAACGTGATACACACAACCTTTCTGCAAGGTAGAGAAAGGAAGACGATCACTGATGAGCCAAAGCACAGTTAATCTTTACAATGGGAGTGATGAAGGCTGGAGGAGTGACATTAAATCAAGTAAATTACATTTTAAGCACTAATTTTGGGTTACCGACAATTTGTTGGGACCTTAAGAAAATGCAAGTGAAAACTGAAGCAGTAGGAGATAAGAGAAAAAGTTATATTGACTGAACACTCCTCCCACTACACAGTACCTTGTGAAGCACTTGGATGGGTAGGCTATTGGTCAAGCCAAGTTCAAGCGGTGTGCTCAGGGACAGAGTAGCACTCTGTGGTTTGTACTGGGTCAATCGCTGGTCTGCTGCTTGTTGATCCCTGACCATGGCCCTATAGGACCTCTCTCTCTCTTTGCCGGTGTTTGCTGTCTCGGGTGTACAGGTGCAAACGATACTTCATGTGTGAATGCTGTTACACCCGCCCTCGGGCATTTCATGTGTCAAGTCCTGGATGCAGGTCTTGCCTGGAAAAGAGGAGTTTTCAGCCAGAAAAAATCATAAAAGCAGGTGAAGCACAAAAGCAGGTGACTTAGGAGAGGTTCAGTGAGGGAGAAGACAAAGACCCCGACAAATCAATTGTCAAGTTTTAATTAAAAAGGAGCGGCTTAAGGGTTGTCTCCTTGCTCTGTGTTGGTCTTGGACTTCTTCTAGATGTGTTTTGCAAAAATGGAGCATAAGGGCTGCTGAGTGGTGACACTCCTAGCAGCTCCCCCTAAAAGTAGACATTTAATGCACTTGTCGGGTGTGAATGTCTGCCAGTGAGCCAGATTGCTTTACATTTACTGTCTCTCTCCCAAAACCTTTGCTGTTGTGCTTGAATAATACACTAAAGTGTCTGCTTTTAAGAATGAGCAACTTTTAGAGTTGGCATGCATGAGTTGGTTATGCAACACCTGAAATTATTTAAGGTTAATTTAGTTTTAAGTGAACATGAAATTTATGATGTATTTTATCATTAAATTTAATCTCAAGTAAATAAATGAAATATGCAAGACTGATATTCAAAGTATGAGAAACATGAGAATACAAGCACATAGACTAGGAATGGTTCCTGCTCGTTAAGGTAGATACCATACTTAGCTGTAAATGAAGTAGAATTTCATACAATTTTTTAACCTTGATGAAGCTATGCATTAAACAAATGCTCGTGGACATACTTATTTAGTAATTACACGGAAAGGAAAGTCAATGACTTGTAAGGTCAGGAGGCCTGGCAGATAGCACTGCATTGGGCAGCATGGAAGACAAAGTAAAAGGAGAGCCATTATAAGGTGCAAATGAGGTTATAAATGCTTAAAGGTAAAATTAGAAGGAAATATTTACAACTGTACAATAGCTGGGACATCCTTCTCTGGGTAGGGTGACAAATTACTCAATTACAGTGGGGCACTGTGCCATATGGGCACGATTGCTAGGAGAACTCAGTGGCTCTTGTAGGCTACCTGGATGTTCTACACTGCTGACTTTTTTCCTTGAATTTCTTTTAGGTTGATGGCTTGATGTTGTAGGAGGAGTTGACGGAACTGAGTCCAGGGAAGGCACTGGAGTGCTACCTACTCCGGCTGTTGCGACAACCGAAGCAAGGGCGGTGCCAGCAATTTCTACCATTTATAGTTGCAGTTCCTTGATCTCTGTGACCAGCTGAGATACTAGAGAATTGTCCACCAGAATCTCATCTTCTGAGGACTGGGAAAGAGAGGAAGAAGTAGTTGTGGGTGGGAGAGGTTCACAGGTTGTAATGACCAACTCAGGCACGGGTTGCGAGGCCGTGCCAGGGGGTGAGCTTCTACTGCGGTCAGGGGAATCCGGAAGAGACCTTAATAAACTTCGGGTTGGCTCTCTTACCAACACTGGCAGAGGGGCCAAGCTGGGAGAAGAGAGGTGGGCCAGACAGGGACTCCTGAGGGAGATCTATGGCGTGCTCTGGCACTGGCACTAAGGCAGGGCCAGGTACAGGAATTAAATTGAGAAATGACCAGGATATTCAATCTGCACTGGCAGGGGCTCTGAGGCAGGTCTGGGAGGACTCTTAATGCCTGATGGAGACTGAGAGGGGGCAGGAGCCTTTGGTTATCTTAAGTTAGGTGGGGACAGAGAGTCCTGTTCCAGGAGAAGGGCAGAGCCTTCAGGAATGGGTAAGTTCTTGACGTCCATGGTAGATGGAGACTGGCACTACTCAGGGCGCTCAAGTGGCACTGGCAGGGATTTTACGTCAGGAGTGCCCAACGAAGTGTAAGGGGTGCAAGGCCCCTGGGTGCCCTATAGGAGGTCTATGAACAGGGTTCCTGTTCAAGGAGGAGGTCATAACCTCCAGGAAGATACTTGGCTACTGCAAGTGTGCAGATCTTGGTTCTGTGGGGCCTGGTGGCTCTCAAATGAACTGTTGGGAGAACCATTTTCAAATGACTGATACTTTCAATGGTGATAAGTTTGTATTTTTCAATTTTAACCCCATAGGGGACCTTATCGTCTCGTATCAGGGAGATTTGCACGCCAGTGTCTTCAAATGCCTTGACCTGGCGTGTGGGGTAGCGACCTTGAGGAGGCACCACAAATATAGACCCCCGGCTGGAGGGCCTAAGGCGGGTGTAGTTGCCTTGCTAGGGCAATCCTTCCAGAGGGCGTAATGCCCATAGATTTTGCATGTAGTGCAATAAACTTTGCTGAAATCCTTTTGACGAGCTGGGGAAGATTGTTGGTGTTGATTGGATTGATCAGAGGGAGGCAATGCAACGGCTCCCCCTTTAGATTGGCACTGGGATTCCAAGTGCCCTTTCCTTTTGCAATGAGTGCATATAGGAGGTTTAGAAGAGAGCCCATTCTTTGGTTGGGCTGGCACTGAGGTGTGACCAGGAGAAGTTATCTTCCGATTCAGGGTGCTGACGGAAGGATGGAAGGTTTCCCAATCATCTGCTAAGTGGCATTACTCAGTGAATGTCTTGGGACGTTTCTCACCTAGGTGGGTAGCTAAGGAACTTGGGGAGTAATAAAAGAAATCCTCCAGCTGTATGTGCTCTACAAGGTCCTCAAAATTTTTTCATTCGAGGGCTCTGAGCCAACGCTTAACAGCCTGAGTCTTATGATAGGCCCAATCTGCCCAAGTTTGACCTGTTTCCTTGGGTAGGCCTTGCCAGCATTGTCTTCACCACTCAGGAGTAGTCTTTTAGGCTGCCATGTTGACCTCTGCAACGTCTCCCTTAGCACCATTGTCTAAGGAGCAGAAGGCAGCCAGTCCTTTGCCACCCATGTGTTTGGCAAGGATCAGGGAGGTCTCTGCTGCGGGGGGGTTGTAGTTGTTGAAGACACACTCCATTTGTTTGAGCCATTCCTCAGGTTGTGTTGTTCCACTTCAGGATTAGCAAATTCATGCTGGTGATGGCAGAATTTGGGGACACCAGAGTGGGATGCTCGGCCCTGTGTTGGGTGAGTGCCATGGCACTCTCCTGGAAGGACCTTTCCAGCTCTAGCTTATGTCTTTGCTGGCTTTCCCTTTCTTAGTTTTTGATTTTGGTGAATTCTCTCCTTTCTTTGGCTAGAGCTAGTTCATGCCTTCTTCTTTCCTCCTCTAACTTTCTTAGTTTTCCTTCCTTCTCCTCCTTTAATTCTCTTCATTTTTCTTCCTTATTCTCCTTTCTTTTATGCATGGCAGCGAGCTGCTCCTGTACCCAAGTGTTCAGTTGCTCCCCTTTGAGGGACATCCTCTTCTCGACTTCTATAAAGGTCTTATAGTTGTTGGTAGACATGTCATTGTGGTTGTTGTGGGTCTGAAGCATGGTGTGAAGTGGGTAGGTGGTGGGCTGCGCAAGCAATTGCACAGAATGGAAAATGGCACTCTGCTTTTGGCAGGGTGTGGTAATGCAATGGTGTGTGCCAGGGGGGGGCACCACAAGTAAATGAGGGAGCACCTGTGGTAGGCTACTCTGGAGTGGAGTGGCGCCTTGGCAATGTGACACTGGTTGTTAAGAGTACCCCGGGGTACAGTGGCACTGGAGTGTTCTGTGGAGCAAATGGGTGGCACTCAAGGACCCAGTGGCGTTACCTGAAGTCCAAGTAATAGGGTGGATACGCTGGTGGCGCTCACTGCCTAGTGGCACAGGTGCAGGTTGTGTTATGGTACTCAGTGGAAATCTGCTTGCATTCAATGTGCGGTGAAATCACTGGGACAGTTATGCAATAATCACACACTGGTGGAAACATGCATTGTGTGAATGGGTGATAATGCTGCCCAAGTTACAAAAATAATACAGACTTGGAGTAGGCACTCGGTATGCAGTGAGATCACAGGGTAAGATAGGCAGAATACGCGAAACTTGTGTGAGGCCCATCAAGTGTGAGGTAGTTTAAGTACACATGACAATCGCTCATTTGCTGAGTGCAGAGGAGAGGTTCCTAAGAACGTAAGTGAGACATTTTGAAAGTGGTATGCTGGTGTGGATGAGTTTAATGAACTGGGATTGTGGCACTTAGGAGTGTGGACTCATTCCGGGGAATTGAGTAAAATGTGCTCTCGATACCCACCATTCGAGTAGCTTGGCCATGTGGCAAAAAATACTAAGGGGGTTGCAAGGGATATGCTAGCACAGGTCGCCACTCTTACGTGTGTTAGTGAAGTTATGAGTTCTTACCTTGCCAGTTACACATCTGACTGGGGAACCAACACACATGTAAAAAGAGTAAGATTCAGTTATCTCATAATGCAAGTAAGGGAAGGACTCGGGAGAGAAATTCTGGGTCTAAATTAATTAAATGTATTTACAATGCTCAGAAGATCAATTGCAGGGCTCTTGGCACCTTTCAAGCGAATTAATGCAAGAGTTAAAATTGAGTGCCAACACAATAAAGAATTAAGGCTGTTATATAACACTTGTTTGCTTGATGGATGGACGTAGGGCACAGTGGAGGCAGAAGATTTTACAGCGTGATATATACAACCTTTCTGCAAGGCAGAGAAAGGAAAATGATCACTGGATGAGCCAAAATGGAGCATGAGGGCTGGGTGGGTGGTGACACTCAATATATATATATATATATATATATATATATATATATATATATATATATATATATATATATATATATATATATATATATATATATATATATATATATATATATTTATACATATAAAGGTTACTCTTTTGAATACTTTTTAAAATTAGTTTGCGGCATGGGGCTGCTTTAATACTAGCTTAACTAGATCCAGTGATTTACCGAAAGCACAATCATTATCTAAGCCTTTCTTCACTGGCACTTTTCATTGGTAAATCAGTTGTTCAGAGACCCAGAGGCATACAATAGTACTGTGTGTATATGTATACAGATATAAAGTTATTATTTTCGTAAGCCAGATGTTCTTCAGTTCAAAAGTCAAATGTTATATTCTTCTCGAGAAATATTGTCACGATGTACTCCATCATTGTCCTTCAGACACTGAATTTAGTACATAATATACGTACATATAAATTTATATGTACACACACACAAGCACACACACACACACACACACACACACACATATATATATATATATATATATATATATATATATATATATATATATATATATATATATATATGTCTCAACCTCGACTATAAGAATACAAATGATTGTCTGACATTAGAATCTGAAAATACATGCTGAAGTTATTGCGACTTTGCTAGCATAAATGCGGTATTAGGTATATGGAAGTTGGCCATTTGTAGTAGGCCAAAGACAAGATGGAGATGGGCATAAGGCTGCAACCTCATCCAATTATACAAGCAGAATGGAAGTTACAGTTCTTTCTAGACCAGCCCCTACTAATGAGTTGCTAGTTCCATGCCCTAAATTTACTAACAGGTGTACATAATTTACTAATTGTGCCAACAGACACAATAGATATGGAGTCTTGGGGGAATAGGCCTAAACCGTTTTCCGTGCATTATTATGTAATAATGCAATGTGACCCTTGTATTTTTTTCTTCGTCTGTGTATAACGCAACAGTCTACCGGTGATAAACTCCAGGGTTCAACCCACGGCCAGCCTCTCTCTCCACGTTGCAAATTCCTGAGATGTATGCCAGTATTGCACCAGCCCCGGTTTGTTTTGCCAGGCCCCTAGGTTAGGTTAGGTTAGGTTGGGTTAGATTAGGTTATATTAATACCTCTACCGTAATTTGGGAGTGGGAAACGTAATGAGATTATTTTCAAGAAAATTCTATGGTCAGTTTTTAAGATAAGGAATCCCGTTTTTTCAGGGAAAGGTCTCGGTACTCGGTTACATCTCTGGAAAATGCCTCCCGGTTCGCCTGATACAGGTATGCAGAATGGAGTTATCCAGGAGATATCTATGACCGTGCTTCTGAAGACACGTGACCTCCCTTAAGTCAAAATCTCCGTTTTGATGATTTCTAAAAACTTGACAGCCACATATACAAACAGAAGAAAACTTACAGACTCTCAGTTGCAGCAAGTTGTGGTAGAATGTGAAACCACATTACAGCGTACTCGTATCTTCCATTTCTCTTCATTCTCAAAATGGAAAACTTCTAGATTTCACTTGAGTATTATCGTTACCGTAGAATTTAATGGGATCGAGGAGTGTTTAGGGGACCTAAAGTATGTGTATAATACTGCAGCATACGGTAATGATTCTCATGTCTGCATATTTTAAAAGCCTTGAAAGGCTGACTTGTAGTTTGGTAAATCGGTGGAAGTATAAAAGAGGTAAATGTTATTTTTGATACGAATTTCTCGACGATTTTGAGTTTTTCCTTATATTAAAGTGGTATCTTTGTATACTCCAAGTTAACTGAGGATTTCAAAACGATCATTATTTTGCGAAATTTTGTTAATTAATTTTGTAAATTTAATCGAATGCTTTAATAAGACATAATGTTCCTCATTATTGACTTTAAGGTAGTGTTGTAGATGCGTGCTACGGGTAAAAACGAGCTTCGTGGCTCCGATTTTTCTTTCTTTATTCAAGTCCACGTTTTTTAAAAGTTTTATGAATAAAATTATGTTACGCAGCGCGGTTTGCCAAGAACACACACTACACACGAATGTTAGTACACCCACACACACATACACTCACGCACACACACACACACACAAAGTTAAAAGTATACCTTAGTTTAACCAAACCACTGAGCTGATTAACAGCTCTCCTAGGGCTGGCCCGAAGGATTAGATTTATTTTACGTGGCTAAGAACCAATTGGTTACCTAGCAACGGAACCTACAGCTTATTGTGGAATCCGAACCACATTACGACGAGAAATGAATTTCTATCACCAGAAATAAATTCCTCTAATTCTTCATTGGTCAGTCGGAGAGTCGAACGCTGGGCCAACAGCGTGCTAGCCGAGAGCTCTACCCACCTCTCCAATGAAGAAGACACACACACACACACACATATATATATATATATGTATATATATATATATATATATATATATATATATATATATATATATATATATATATATATATATATATATATATATATATATTATAATATATATACAGTTTTCATTAGTTAATGAAAACATACACATATTTAAATCATTCTCTCCCCCAACTCTCTCTCTGTCTCTCTCTGTCTCTCTTTCTCTCTCTCTCTCTTATTCCAAAATTGGTATATAACAATTATGTTATCTCACCAATTTTCCTTTCCAACAACATCCCTTATGTCTCCTCTCATTTTTAGCCCGAAAAATTAGTTGTCAGCAGGGTTTTTTTTTAATTTTGTATTTTTCACTTATTTTTACCTGGCTAGACGATATTCTTTCTCTCTATTTTTCTTTTTAGCGTGTTTCATTTCCGCTCGTTCTCGGTACAGCATAATTAAGGATCATAAACCACTAATAGATAGTCCGAGCTTTTTCCAGAGTTTTACAGATTTATTTTAGTATTACTCTGGCAATTTTTTTCTTCTTTTTACCATGTTTCTCTTTTTAGCCATGTGGTTCTGCATCGTCTTTCCCTTAACCTCAGGCATTATCCCCCAACGACTCCTTCTTCATCCTACACTTCCTCCATTTATCCTTTAATTCGCTCGCTCATCATCGCGATCGTCGTCTTCGTCCCCGGGTCCTTTGATCTGGCCTTCAAAGAGAGTTGAAATTTTTTCTTCCCTCAAATAATTAACTTCCTCCATCAAATCTGGCGAATGTAAGATACCCTCACATGGATTGAATCGGGGATAGCATCTTCTTGCTTCGAGTAGATTGAGGAAAACTGATAAGTGCTGGCGGGGGAAGGAGGAGCGGCGGAGAGAACGTCGAGTATCCCTCTTCTTCCTCCTTTCCTTCTTCTGCTTTTTCTTTTTATTCCTCTTTTTAATTAACTTCAGCCTTGAAGAGTCTTTCATGGGAGTTGAGAAACTGAACCTGTAAACGCTTCAGCGTATAAAGAATAGTCATACAATATTTTGTTTTTTTACCTGTCATCGTTATTATACGATAAAACTGGTTTGTGAAAATTCATGACATTAATCTACTAAAAGGTAGAATTCTAACCACTTGCATATCTGCCAAAAAGAGGGAACTGGTTTTTCATATAGAGCGGCATTTTCTTCTCAACGGAATCCCTCAGTCATGAAATGGCAGAATGAGAAATGCATGGCATTCGAAATGGTTGATCGTGAAGCAGAAAATAATGGCTTTCAGTTGCTCTAGTTTATGAGACTTAAGCCTTACTCTATCTTTTACACTTTCTTATCTAGTCACATAAAAAGATACTTAAGTACAGGGGAAGACTAAAGAAGATAAGCTCAATTGGGAAGCTTGTATCTCATTAAAAGTGAAGATAGCTGATAAAAATTTTGTCATGAGCTTTGAGAATTCAACTGCGTTCCTTTCTTTCTTTCTTTTTTCTTTCTTTCTTTCTTTCTTTCTTTCTTTCTTTCTTTCTTTTTAAGTCATATGGCGAAGCTATAGGCTAATTCACTTTTTTGAGGCCAACCCGACTAGCCACTTAGTTCCTCGACTTTTCAAGAGTTTTCCTCGTTCTGAGATAATTTTTGCACCTTGCTGGGGTTGGTACTAAGACCCATTTTAGTAGATCATGGATTCAAAAAGTTTCCAACGGTTTTGCTGTCATGGAGAACAAAGAAAAAGAGAAAGAAAAGTAATCGAGAGAGAGAGAGAGAGAGAGAGAGAGAAGAGTATGCAGAAAAGAAAAGCCTTAACAATTCTTGGAAATAATCGTATGACTTAAAAATTCTAAGAAATAACCGCACTGGCGGCATATGAAGTCTTTATAAGTCTAATTCGCCGATGAAGGGGTTCAAGGAAAGGATGACCTGTCAGTCTCAGTGTAAATGTGCAGTAAACAGGTAACTGCTGGAACTGTCTTGTTTGCACTCTGTGTTTCATTATGACAAATTAATCACCATCTTTTCAAAATGCAGATTCACTTCCAAGATTTTATTCAAATCATAATCTTCTGATCATTAAAATGACCATTATTCTTTTACGGCAGACATATATACTAAAATATACTGCAATATTTCCTTTATTGTAAAAAGCTCACAGAATGACAGTGTCTCCTTTACTCTGAAATGAATGTGCGCCTAGATTAAACCATAATGAAAAATATTGTTGGCGGGTATGGACAAAGGTCGCATCTATTGGCATCTGGCTTCCATTTGTCATCATTGTGCAGTGGAAGTACTGTACAGCGAATAGAAAAGTTAATAAATGAATTTTAGCTGCTGCGCTAGATTCATCCAAGGAGTCCAGAGGTCTGACTGCAATAAATATTGCTTAGATTTTTCTTTATTTGTTAGCGGGTGAGGAATATTCGAGCAGTAGTATAAGAGGAAATTTAATAATGATGAAAATAGTCAGGTAAAGCATTGTTTTTTGGGCGGGGGTGGGGGAGAAAGAGAAAGAGAAAGAGCGAGTATGCAAGGAAAGGACTAGACAATAAAACAAAGAAAAGAAAAAAGTTCAATCGATACTGTGAAAAATGGATAGAGAGGGGAGAATAGCTCACAGAATAAAGGCCGACTGGGTACGAAGAGAGAAGAAGAAACAGAAGAGGAAAAGAGTAGGCTACGCAGGAAGAGGACCACTGTTGAAATCAAAATGGGAATAGACATACATGAAAGAGCAGGGAATGGACGTAACGGTGGGAAGCGTAACAAATCGTAACATAAAACCTGAAGGCACAGGAACAGAATCTCTTACAATTACGGCATATTTTTTTACAAGTATAATTATATATATAGTATATATATATATATATATATATATATATATATATATATATATATATATATATATATATATATATATATATATATATATATATATATATATATATAATATATAGTTTATGCAAATTTTTTGGGAAACGAAAGAAAAAAGTAATTCTGAGCCCAAAATGTTTATAAACATATGCATTTCAAGGCTTCGTTTGTCGGTGAGGTGAATTTTTAAGATAACTGTTATCATTAAATGGGCAAGTAAGGGGGCGTACGGGATGTCGGAGTGATTAGTCAGGGATATGGGGGCGGGGGCGGTGGCGAGGGGGATGGAGCTGATCAGTTCACTTGTTACTCTGAACGTCTCGCTCTTCTGCCAAGATAAATGAGCGTGCCCGGGTTACAGTTGTCAAATTCCGGATTCATTTTGAGAGCAAGAAACTGGAGACAAGCCTTACCGTTCCAGTAATGTGGAATATACAGATAAGATGTTTCTCTATGGGTTTTACAACAGTTCCATTTCTAGATTACACCGTATATAAATGTAAATATATTAGAGTAGATACACTGATAATAATTATATGAAGACTTCTGCAAACTTTTTTTTTTCTACAAATGTTTTTTGAGATGATCTAGCCAAGACAAAATTCATGACAATCTTGCTTCGGCATCCCTAGGCATTGTCTGTACGGCACCCAGTTTGAGAATCACTGAAGTAAGCAATGCTTCCTGAATGGGGATGAAGCCACACCACACTAATGTGAAATACTTTGCATTCAGGAGTATGCTTTTCATTTTTATTTTAAATGAATGGCAGTCAGACATGCCTAGGCACTGTTGCATATTTAATCTTACAATATTTTTTAAATTGCAATATTAAACAGAACGATAGCCACATTTGTTGTATATCAAATCTGATTCTTATAAATTCTTTGGCGGAACCTTCATAAATTTTATATTTGTATTATAAAGAGGGAAGCCCTATTTCTTTTTCGCGGAATATTTCTTTTGCGATTAACAGGTTTGTAGCAAGAAGATTTCTACCTGAAAAATAATTCAGTTGTACCTGAAAGGAGGTAAGGAAATACCAAAATTGTCGTGTTTCTCCTAATATGCTTGTTTGTTTCTGAAACTTTAATTTCTCAGTTCGATTTTCTACGTTCTTCTTAATAAAGCGTATGATCTCTTCGATTCTTGGCATGTTGTATAAATCAGGTTAACCATTATCGCTTTGGGTGGGAGATCGGAAATGTATTCATTGCAGATTAATACCAAAGTTTACTTTTTCCTGTTTCGTCAAAAGTTTGAGTTTAAACAACAGCTTCAGCCCAACTGGGCAATTATCTTCTGGAAAGGACACTAGGTCCAGGAATTGGGTCCACTTTTTCAGGGCAGGATAGAATATTCAAATGAATCTGACTTTCTGAGTTTGTGCTACAGTTTAAAAGTATTGGGTGTCATTAGTTTTCAAATTCAGGGGTGCAAGTCGTCATTTGACCCAAACCTTTATTAAACCAAATAATATTGCTTCAGTTTGAACTGACTGGTAGCGCAGCCCGAGTAATTTTTTTTAAGTCTGATTTGGATGACAAAGGGCTGTGTGTGTTATGCTAAAGGTAAATCAATGAAAAACTTCCACATGACAATTCTTCTACTGTTTGCTTAAAAACAATCATATTTAACACATCTTCCGCTTCTTTATTCAATGACAAGAATCTGATGCTATACTTCAACGTAACTTGCAATTTTCATCATAAAAGTTCAAGTGAATAAATTGTACATCATTGCACCAAACGTTCCGCAAATATGGAAAGGCATCAGCACTAACTGGATAAGTGTAAAAATTCCTATTTAGAGCAGTTACCTCTTCTTGTACAGTTCACAAGCCAGTTTTTTTTGCTTATTTTTGGTGATTTTATAGTGAAACACCTCATTCATCCAAAAGCTTTGTCTGACTGTTCAGACTGTTGTGCTTTCTGATGGAGACTAGGTTTTAACTGAAATTGTCATCATAATTGCCATGCTGGATTTAATAAGTTACGTGAATTGATACAAACCAGGAAAAATACATCACAGGAACTATGTTAAACTGTCAATAGTTGATGAGCTGTTGAAATTTATCCAAGAGGAAATCACTGTAGGATGCAAACTGTTTGCGCCACAGAAATTAACCAACATGATGATAGAGGATAACTGGATGATTAGAATGAAGTTCTTTAAATTTAATAATGGTTTCCAAAAATCATATTCAATATGAAATGCTGAAAAAACTAGCTAAAAAGAGGTATTCCATTTTTAATTCATTTTTTATAGCTTCAGGATCAACCTCTTTCTTTTTATTCCGAGAAACCAATTTTTTCAAGGAAATAAAGCACCATTTCCATTGCGCAAACATCATTACTCCGTTTGATGTTGGGAAAGACACGTGAACGCCTACATTTTGCTATTGAATGTTCTTCACTGAAAAACGTACCCTCAAGGAATAAGAGACTCATTATTGCACTATATGCTCAAGCTCCTTTCCTCAAATATGTAAAACGTTTACTCGGGGGTAATATTCATTATACCGAAAGAATATAGGAGAAAAAAGGCACACCAGGGACCGGTACTGAACTGTCTACTCTGCTTCTTATTTTTCTTCTCTCAATTATCTTTTTATTTTTTTTACTGTTAGCAACGGAATTCTAACATCAAACTATCTCAAGAAGATCTACCCAAGTGTGTGAGGCATAAAAGAAGACATCAAATATTCGGGGGAGGAAAAACCAGCCACATGCTTAACTTCTTGATAAAGCTTCAAAGGACTAACGACTAATGACTGTGATTTTGATGATGATGATCAAGGGAGAAGGAGAATAAGTAGAAGGATAAGTGGAAGGAGGAAAAGAAAGAGGTAAATGCTGGGAAAGCTAAAAAAAGGCGGGGGGAAATTAAGCGTAAGTAGAAGGGTAAAGAGAAATTTCCAGGAACCTTGGAAGGAAAACTGTCAACAAAGAGAGAGGAAGAGGGGTTTTAGTCCCAATGTATTTTGGCGAATTTTCCATTGTTTGAAGTATTTGTGTATTGCAAGCAAGTTGTAATATATTGCAATTTTGCCTTCATGTTCGTGGTTAGGGGTCTACAGTACTGCATTAATCCCATTTTGAAACAAGAGTTCGAAATGACTTTATCTGCTGAATTTATTACCTCGTTATAAAGTACTGTGAAAATGATTTTCCTTACCAGGTATAATGTGGGGATCGTTTAGCAGCACATCCGTAGGAAGAGTTGTGTTTATAGCACACTATATTTACGGGGTTTGGTTTTATAAAAGTCGTCTTGATATTTTCGAATTTACAAAGAATATTTCATCATTTTCCTTTCCGTCAATCGCTCCATCAAAAACAGGTCATTCCCTGCCTGTTGATCTGTTGGAGACATTTAACAATGCGCCATTTATTTGTAATATGCTCATTTCGATTCTTCTCGATTTTTTTTATGAAGTACCAGTTTATGAAAACGAGTTTATTTTTACAAATTTCATTTTGTAACCCCAGTGAAAATATGGCCTTTCATTAGCATGCTAAGCAATTTTAAAAATCTGTTATGCTAATTAAACATGTCACGTATAGAATTCTAAGCAGATGGCTTCATAAAACTTATTAGCACCACCTGAATAATGATAATCAGTATTTTCATCCGAGCTATTACCAACACTAATTAGTCTAAAATTCTCCTTTTGTAGAATTTTAATTTAGATAAACATACTCTATAGATACATATGAGTATCAGGACGTGCGGAGATAAATTACCACCAGGCCGTTCAATTGCAAGATACACTGAGCAAATCTGTTCTATTCTTCATTTCTAATGAACAATATTTCTGCCGAAACTGTTTCAACTCTTAAATCAGTTGATATTAATAATTAGAATATCGTTATTCTTTATTTTTATCATCATCGGACATATCGAAATAATTACCTAAAATAATTCCCCTTCGAGTTGACATTTGTTGTCACCATTCGGAGGCCCACCCTTCCAGTCTCCGGTCTTTTGGTTACTCAACAGTCTAAGGTGGATGAGGTTGATTTAGAGTCAGTGAAAGAGATCTTCGTTTCTTTTTAAGGAAGAAATGTGATCTGCAAGTTTTAGTTTTCTGTAAACGAAAACTATTGAGATGGCTTTGTCTGTCCGTCCGCACTTTTTCTGTCCGCCCTTGGATCTTAAAAACTACTGAGGTTAGAAGGTTGCAAATTGCATGTTGATCATCCGCCCTCCAACCATCAAACATAACAAATTGCAGCCCTCTAGCCTCCGTAGTTTTTATTTTATTCAAAGTTAAAGTTAGCCATGATCGTGCGTCTGGCACCGCTATAGGTGTCAACAACACAGGCCACCACCGAGTTGGCTGAAAGTTTCATGGGTGGCGGCTGAGAGTTTCATGGGCTGTGGCTGAGAGTTTCATACAGCATTATACGCTATACAGAATACGCAATTGCGCAGAAGAAACTTTGGCGCATATTTTACTTGCATAGAGTTGTGTATACAATTGTCGACCATTGTCCTCCAATAATAAATGTGAATATATGTGTATTAAATGTGATATTCTCCACTTGAATGAAATATTATCGTGACAGAATAAACTTATTTGGCAAATACTAATATTTAAGAAAGGTTTACAACATGTTTTGAGCTCAGAGGCATATAGGCGAAATAGTTCCATGAATTTTCTGAATACTTAAAATTCAACGAAGAGAATGGTACAACATTGTTCAAAGCACATAATCAATAAATCTGACATCTCATTCCAACGGAGTCTGTTTGCAAAGAACACCTATATTTTTGAACTTTAAAGTCCAAGAAACAACCTGATCTTGCAAGCAATGTCTTACTAGAGGGAATTTGGGCAACACCTTTGCTTATGAAAATTGTAATAGGCCCTCTGGTTCGAAACTGTCACACTGTTGTTTCGATTCTGTCACTTCAGAGTGAGTTGTATCCTTTCAAAACTTCTCTTTCTTCAAAAGATACGCAACAAAAATCCCAAGACATTTTTCATTGTATCCTTCACTGGGTGAAAAAATCTTTTTGGTACGTATACTTTTTTTGCTGCTTTTACCATGGGTTACTTTGGTAGAAACATCTGTAATGCTTGAGCCTGTCATATTTGAATCACCTCTATTAAACCTAAGGTTTTCATTTGTATCTTTATAAGACAGTCTATTCGCGGATTACATATCGCTCTAACAGTATATAGGTTCTTAATTGTTTAATACAATGGACATTAAAACACAAAATAAAAATCTCGTCTTAAAATATTATGCTTCTCATTCTCTTTTGGTGTATCTTCAGTACTAATCTTTGATTCTGCTTCACCGTAAGTTACGCAGGTGGAAAAAACCGCTTTTTCTCCGTTCATAATGAAAAATTCATGTGATTTCCTTTCTTGTACCCAATGAAGTTACTCTGCTTCAATAAGGACAAGAGATTGTTGTGATAATATCGTTTTCATAAAACCGGAAACGCGAAAAAAGGAAGTGGGTCCTACCTCTTTTCCGCCTTTATTTTTTCTCTAATATTTTTCTCTTAAATTATGCCATCGTCAGTGGATTGAATAAAGGTCGATTTCGAGACGTCAGACTTGAAGCTGGAAAAGTTGAACCCGTGACTCCCTCCCCTGGAAGCTAATCAAAAGACGGCGAGGGACAATAATGATGATGAGGAAAAACGATAATGACGGTGACAAAGAAGATGATGATTATGATCTGGAAAAACGGAAGGGCCGTGGTAACTACTTTATTTCCAGTATACCCCGCGAGGAGGTGAATTTTAGCTCCATAATTGCGGATTTCAAGGGACCTCCTTTATCGAATCATCTGAATTTTTATTATCTTGATTAAAATCCAGCTTTATTTTCATTCTGTGGAATATGAAGTGTGTCATTTTATGGGTTTATGTTAGCGTGAACGCTTGTGAAAACGCACCGTATAGATATTAAATTATCTGCTAACTTTGTTTTGGGGTCAGTGACCTTTGTAGTTGAGATACCAGATAATAATGCTCCAATCAGTCAATCAGTTATGTATTCATCCCTCGAATTATGATTTATCACTTTCTCGCGTTACTTATCGACATGTCATGTAAGTGACAGCGATGATCAAGTTGCTTTAGTTGTTTGTAAAGGACACAACCAAGAAAATCTTATCTGGAACCAAATTTGCTTCATGACGCATTACTTGTGAGTGTATTTGACAATATTGATAACAGTCCATCATCCACTAATTTACTAGTAAGAAAGTTTTTTTTTTATACCGTGAAGTTGTTGCTAATATCTCCTAAGTCAGCGGAAATCACTGGAATTTTGTGACTCCTTAGCAAAAGTGAAAGTTGCACGTATAAACTGTGACCTGTCAGTTTGTGGACATATCAGTCAAGCTAGAACTCATGAAAATCCCTGATCTACGGCAGGCTTTGTGTTATTAGTATTGTGATAAACAGTACGTTAAATGACAATCGTTACATACTGGATTATTATTCAATCAATGATTATGAGCTTCCATTAAAATTGTTTAAAAATACCCAGCGAACATAATTTGGCACGCATATTTTCCCCTTACCAATAAAGTTTTAGGAAATTTAATGCATTTTTTAAAACAAATGTATTAAATTTTATATAATATATTTATTCGAAACGTACTGAGATAAAATCTACGTTTTTTGAAATATATAGACTACTGAAGGAACTTTCATCTTACATTATAAAGGTTAATGAACCTAGTCTTTTTACAAGTGCATTTGTTAAAGACACTATAAGAATAAAAAATGCTTTAAAAATTAAGGGTATCCGTTGTTATTATATACAAATACCTGGATCTCTTGAAATATTTCGGTATTACCAGAAGTTGCAACAAGAAATCTTATAATTTCAAATATCGCAGTCATTTTTTTGGATATGTAGACTGAGATATCGAGAGTGCTACAACAATGCTGCAAATTATGAGAGAGAGAGAGAGAGAGAGAGAGAGAGAGAGAGAGAGAGAGAGAGAACGAAATTCACAATTATACGAATATTTTTCGACTGTGAATAGGAAAAGCAGACTGGAAGAGCACAAATTAGCGCTGGACTGCCAGGTTAAAAATAGACTTGTTTTCAAAATCTGATAAGACAGGACAGTATTCTTACAAGGAGAGAGAGAGAGAGAGAGAGAGAGAGAGAGAGAGAGAGAGAGAGAGAGAGAGAGAGAGAGAGAGAGAGAGAGAGAGAGAGAGAGAGAGAGAGAGAGAGAGAGAGAGAGAGAGAGAGAGAGAGCAACTCTTCCAGAAATACTGAAAGCCACGCTTTAAATTAAAGCGATCTCTCCATAGGAGACACTAGTTTAATATCTAAATCCTAATAAGAACGATTTTTGCTTGTAGCTTCTTAAGAATGGTAGGATTCATGCTTCCTAAGAGTACTTAGCAGTTTCGAAACTTACCAGACAAGTAAGAGTACTCAGACAACGAGCCTTATCGTAATATTACTAAAAAGAATTATATTTGTATTTTGCACTTGCAGTGCAGGCTGAAAAGTCATGTTTTGCGCTGATTACTGATTTTGTTTCGAGGCAATCAATTTCTTACCAACTTTAAATCTGTCTTCATCCTGTACGTACGTGTTTACTACTGTCAGTATCATTTCATTCTCATTGTCTTTTATCATTTTTGTCTTTAACTTTTCCGTATAACATTTTTGTTTATTTCTCACCCGTCGGTAGCCAGCCATATTCAGTAATAACATTTCTCAGTGTGAATAGCCTTTGCCCTTAAAAAGGTCTGTTTATTGCCATTTATGTAATCATCATTGCTACAATAGTACTATGAATATATCTAATTAAAATGTATTCTTATTTTTGGTGGTGTACAGTAATGTAAGGATTATCCTCACATAATGAATGAAGTCACTTGAAGCTGATTTCTTTGTCGTAAGACAATTTCATTTGATCCCTTTTGTTATTTCATATTAAAAAAGTTTTAGCATTTCAAGTTTTCATGATATTTGAATTCTTGGCAGCCACTGTCTCATTCGGAGAACTATCAAATATTTAGGAGTGGTTGCATTATATTTCGTTGTATACGCAGCCACAATTTCTCTTCAGATTTTGTACGAAGACAATATAAAAGAACGAAGAAAGGACACATGAAGAAATAATAATGCTCCCTTCTTTTTTAGTTCAGTATTATAATTAAGCTTTCAACGAATTAATAACTAAAATTTCTGGTATGTTCACTTTTACAGAAATATTTCCCCTTCCCATTCCTCTGCCATATTTTTAATATCATTTAATATCATTTAATATCTTTTAATATCCTTACACGTACATTGCCGTACCTCCTCTTCCATTTTCGAAGTTGACGCGATGGCAAAAAATGTGTTGTAGGTTTTCCTTGCATGCACTCACATGCGCAGTCCCTGTTACTACACTGAAATTTCTAGAATATTCTGCCTCGTGTGCTTGGTCTATTCTAGGTGTAGATATGAGGTATCATCAATAAGTCAGATACTAGACGAACTTCGACCCCGCTTCCTTTCGTTTGTTGACAATCAAGGCTTGTGTCCACAGGTATTCCAAGATGTCTTTCATTGACTATTTAGGAGATCCTGCTGACACAATAAAATGTTCTGAATGCTTCTCATTTTCTAGCGCGTTCGGTAATATTGCAGTAATAATTTCAGAAAATATCTGGAATTTGAAACTGCTTTCTCTTGCCTTGGATTTCAGATTTTTCCCCAAAATATCCATTGCTTCTGGAAGCAGAGTAAAAATGTAAATGAAGGCATGAATGGGGAGAAATGGGTATTCAGTGTCGAATCGACTGGCAGACAGTGTAAATCATTTGGGATGTAGGAAAATTCATTCATACTGTCTGTAACTGCATTTCGTCAAGAGATAAAAACTACGAACGGTCCTGCTGACTTCTTGAAATATGTTAACCTGCAATGAATCTACTCGCTAAAAGAAACATTTTAGGAAATGTTAATACTCTTATTTCGTGCTATCAGCTGCGCGTTTCTGTGTTACAATTAAACTGCTGGTTACTGATCAGAGATATCAAAATTAACTGTGCCCACCCTTTCCTTCTAAAGAATCTCACTTTAATTTTACAATTTAGTATAACTTACAGTAATTTTGTAAGTAAACATTCCTAATGTAGTGTTTTAATGTGCTTACTTCATTACAAAAACTTGTATTTTTGAATATGTGATAAAGAAACTTGAAATCTTATGCCCTTTGAGCGGTAAGAGGATTTGCATGCATTAGTATATGCCTATTTGGAGCAATCTTATTTCATATGAAAGCAAATTTCGTATGCAATAATTCAAAACGAGCTTGTTAGCGCACTACCCTCTCGATTACCCCCTACCCCTCGATTCCTACCCCGCCCCCACCCGGGGCGGACAAACCGGTTTGCAGGGGATGGGTGGCTGTGTTATGCTCCCCTACTGTCATCTTGGGAAGGACAAACAAGATCCGCTCGGATTTTATTATTATATGTGAAATTATATGTGATTTAGGTGTAATTATGAACGCTCATCTATAAATTTATGAAGCTTATATAAGTATCCAGTTAATAATTTTATTTTCGAAGAGAAAAGTATATAAAATTCATCCGCTTTTTGTGGCATTACGTCTGTTTTGATAAGCCATGGACATTCTCTAAG
>NC_089763.1:53900086-53952586 GCF_040412425.1 Macrobrachium rosenbergii
TTATCTTTAAGCCAGAATTTAGTGATTGCTAACTGATAGCCAATATGACATACAGTTTGCAAGAGAACCTTGGTAAGATTTTTGAGTGCAGTGTAATTCAAATAGATTTTAGTGCTGCTTCCGATTTAGTAAATCCCAAGGCACTCATTTATAAACGTCAGAATCTTGGAGTGAGTGGATATGTTTTAGGATTACTTCAAGATTTCCATATGGGTAGGCAGCAGCGAACCAAGACCTATTGTGTCTTGAGTTCCATAGGGTGGTGTTCGTGGTCCATTGTTATTTTTAGTGTATACAAGTGATATGGTTGTTGGCCTGAAAAACAAGATTATTCAGTATGCTGATGGGTGTAGTAAAGTCTCCACTTATGAGAAATGAAGCTGCCCTCAGCCTCAGACAAGAAATGGACCGGATCAGTGAATGGTGTCGGTGGGATATAAGGCTGAGCTCCAGTAAAATGAAAACACTTGATTAACTGATCTCATACTGATTTTTCACCCCATCCTCCCCTTCAGGTGGCTGGGACTCTGCTGAATGAATCTGAAGCTTTAACTATTGCTGGTGTAACTTTTGACTCACATCTAACTTTTGAGAAACATCTACTCAAAGTGCCAGCAAATGCTGCATGAAAGTTAGGTATTGTTCGTTAAGCCTTATATATTTATAACAGTGATAAAATCACTGCAACCTGTTCTAGATCATTTGTCCTTCCTTTACAAGAATACTGTTCTCCGGTGTGGATGCCTGCCACTGGCAGAGATTTGTCCTTTTTAGATAGAGTGGTTCGTGGTGGTAGGTTTCTGTTTCCTAATATTAGCAATTATGACTTGGACTATCGACAGATGGTCCCTTGTTTGTCAGTTTTTTGTAAGTTGTATTTTAACAGAGATCTTCCACCTTAACAGCTGATCCCTGATTCCCTTTTCTCGCCGAGAGCAACCAGCTTTCCTGAATAGCAGCACCAATATGCAGTAAATGCAGTAAATGTGCCTCGCTCTCGAACTTTTCAGTTACAGAGGTAATTTATTCCTCTCACCGTTGGACTATGGAACAGCCTCCCTGAGGATGTCGTGCAATTGGAACTTCAGAAGTTCAAGCGAAGATGCAATGCATTACTACCCTAATACAATTCAACTTGTATTGTGATAATTTACATACATTTTTATTTATTTATTTATTTGTAGATTTAGCTGTTCTAATAACTGATCTCTTCTTTCGGTATTTCTCATTACCGTCTATTACTTCTTTCGAATAAGCACCGTATTCTTCGGAAGCTTGAATTTCAAGTCAGTGGCCCCTGCAGATCCTGTTCCATATGAATAGGGTTCATCTTCTGAATAATATATATATATATATATATATATATATATATATATATATATATATATATATATATATATATATATATATATATATATATATATATATATATATATATATATATATATATATATATATATATATATATATATATATATATATATATATATATATATATATATATATATATATATATATATGTGTGTGTGTGTGTATCTATCTATCTGTCTATATATATATATATATATATATATATATATATATATATATATATATATATATATATATATATATATATATATATATATGTATATAAATATATATATATATATATATATATATATATATATATATATATATATATATATATATATATATATATATATATATATATATATATATATGTATGTGTGTGTGTGTGTGTGTGTGTGTGTGTGTATAAATATATATATATATATATATATATATATATATATATATATATATATATATATATATATATATATATATATATACACACACACATATATATATATATATATATATATATATATATATATATATATATATATATATATATATATATATATATATATATATATATATATGATATCATATATAAAATTACATTTGCCTTTTCTCGTCTCTTTCTTAAGAATATCTAATTTCTCTGTTTCCAAAACACAACATTAACATTTAATACTTTCTTCTTATCATTTACATTTATTTGAATTATTCCTGTGTAATATTTATCTAAATCATTGCAAAATTTTAAGATGTATCTCAGTATTTGAAAATTATTACACGGATGTTCGGTCTTGTTTTAGAAGGATTTGTGATTTATCATTTCTTCGTTGCCCCAGAATTACTGGTTAAAAACACCTGACTCTTATAAAAAGGAAATCCAGTTCCGGAAATTACCCGAGCTTCATTAAAAGAAAAAGCGTTATTTGAAATCCTTGATAATGCTGTCTTATTCCTGGTAGTTTCGTAATGTCTTAAAACATTCCATTTACGGGTTTTTCACAGCTAGATTGTAAAAGTTTCATTGAAAGAATATCAAAATCTGTTTCTCTCTGCACTTGATAAAATGCAAGCGACTTCGGATTTTCTTGTTGCAAAACGCTCCTTTCTCGTGAAAGCGTTGCACAGAATGAATCCCGTTTTAATCATTCAGCAGCCGATCCTTTGTTTTGTGTTTCTCTTTTAGTGAGCTGAAAGAATGAAGAAGAAACTTGAAGCGTTGAGATCCAGATGTGACAGGAAATTATTTAACATTTAGTTTTGGCGAGTTGGCAATTACCTACCAGGAATTGCACCGTATAAAATGAAGAGTCAGTAACAAAGAATCATTTTTATATTTCTGATGGGGGGGGATTGTGAGAGACCAAGATTTAAAAAAAAAACTTTTTGAGAGTTTTGGAAGTACAATTGTTCTATTTGTATTTTTCAGCTGTTTCTTGGACCTTTTACATAAAATTTAAATCTTAGTATTTGAAAATTGATATGAGTATGGATTTAGTTGGTGTTATAGCAAAAAATTACATCATTAATCATTGCATAGAATTATTTTCTCAAAGACAGATAATTAGTATATGCGTAAAGTAAATTATGGTAAGCAAGATAAAATTGGGGAGACATGTTCTTTAGGTTGAAAAATAAGTCTAATTTGGTACATTTCTTTTAATAACTTGGAATTTACCTTTTCATCACTTGTCGTGTTAGCGGATGTTTCGTTTCATTTTCAGCTGGTCTGCTGGTATAGTGGTTAGTGTCGTGGCATGCCACTCAGATATCGCAGGTTCGTGTCTCCTCAGGGCGATGAAAAATCACTGGGTCTGTATCATGATCAGTTACTGCTGAAATGCGGGGTCTGCGGTGGGATGTTAAAACCAACATTTAGTGTGAGATGATGTGTAATTCCATAGGGTTTTTGTGCTGAAATTGTTTTTTTTTTCAGAACTGTTTTTTCTGGGCCGCATAACCCCCTTTTCTGGGACATTTTCAGAATGGCCGCCTCCTAACCAGGAACTAACTGGCAAAATTTGATGATCTTTGAATATACACGGTGGTTTTAAAGGGGACTAACTCCAAAAATGATGGTTTTAGACCAATCCGAGGCAAAACAGTTGGTCATTTGGTCAAGGTCAAGGTCATAACTACAGTACCAGCTCAATAAGCAACCTCGTTCACATGAAGTAAAGAACTTATTCAAAGCCACTCAATTATACAAGTGCCTTTATACTTAACTTTATATAAAATTTTGAACAATGAATCTTATACAAGTTCCATATTAATATGATGTAAGAGAAAATTTCAGAATATACATATACTGTACATCTGTGCTAAAAAGCAAGATCACTGTAGGCTTCTTCAATGTGCATATGAAATGAAAACTATAAATTTATAGGTTTAAAGCTCATTGACATCCTCATCTTCATCGTTTTGCATTTGGCTGTCAGAGAAGTTGTCATAGTCAGAAGTAAAACCTTTGCAAAGAGGAGTGTAGGATAATTTGTTCTTGAAGCAGGAGCAATTTCCTTTGCATAATGTTTGGCATTCACATTTTACAAGCTCCAGAACTGCAAGAGGAGCAGGGAGAGATAGACTTTTCACTGGTATGTAAACTACATCATGAAGCAACCGTCCATTCTCCTCTAAAGGAGGAAGAAGTGGATTTGGACAAACGTAAGAATTGTCTCTCATGCATATGAAGTTGGTTCGGACAACATGGGTCATTAGAGTAGTGCGAGTGGGAGGGAGTATCTCAGCCTCAAGATTCTTTGATCTGAATAGCTCCCATCGAAGAGCAGGCAGTGTTGTTGGACCTTTCGGTGAATACACTCAACAGACAAACGTTTCCAGCGCTCTAACTTCTTGTGGTAGTTTTCCATCCACCAACTCTGAAGATGACAAAACTCCTTCACCAAGGCTGCAGAAACAATCGACGATGGGATTATCATCTTCAAGGGAAAGATAGAAATCAGCCCAGCTTCTCTGAAATTCCAACAAACTTTCCTCCCCAGTCAGCTCAGGAGAACTTGTGCAGGCCTATAAGACCCTGGGCCTTCGGCTGACCAATTTCCTAGACACATGACCTTACATCTAATTCTCTGTGCTTTGCACCTACACCTGTGGAAAACTTGAGCTGAGTGAGAGTGCTTTCTCTTGGACACATCCGTATCAGGGGATCGCACATGGATTTCTTTGAATTTGTTATCACGTAGGCTGTCAAGGACATGAAGAGGAATTAAGGTGTCGCCCTCCTCATGCCCATGAACTTTGAAATCTTCTTTAATAGTATGAGGGGAATTGATATTCACTATTGTGTTGTAAGTAACCACTACTTCCTTCATGGATCCTTTGAAGTGCTCCAACAAAGCTTTAGCTAGAAGTTCGCAAAGCCCCTTCTTCATTTTAGATGATTATAGAAGGTCCTTGAGTGGTATGGTTCTAATGCTCATTTCATCATGTACTTCATAACTAGCAGAAGAAGTTGCTCTTTTTGCCCTTGTCTTTGCCTTCAGGCTGCCTTCAATATAGCAGTCAATGAGTAATCTTTCCTCATCATAGCCATCTGATATTCTGCTGATTCGTGCGATGAAAGCCTCCTTAAGATGACAGCTTTTTCACGGCGGGTGTCTTTTTCATGCATTGCAATACTGCCATTGCATCAATTATCAGCACACAATCAGTTGGAACTTGCATCTTATAGGTCAAACCTATTGCAGGTAGAGCATTAGCTGCTCCTTCAATGACATGCACGAGACTCGCTTTGTCAATGCAGAGGAGCAGGGAGCCACCCACAGCAAACATTGACCATGGCACCACAGCCATCTCATATTCACCAACTGTAGCTTCTAGATCAGGAGCCAACCCTGGTTGAGACTGCTGAATGACCAGAAACCTTGCTGGGTGCTGGTGTTCTTCCCTTAGTTTGATAACTTTGTTACCAACTGACACTTGGGTCTTGTCCATCCAGTTGGAGGATGTCTTCAGTTTCAGCTTTTTCATCTTGTCCCAGATGGATATTTTGGAAGCTTTTAGAAGATGATCTTCAACAAAGTCCTCTTACTGCTTTTGACCTAAGTTTGCATAGCTGAGGATGTCCTGTTTTGCTTTAGGAGGAGTGAGTGCAGAGGAAACAATGCTCTTTAAGGGTGTTTCGATCACAAGGATTCCCATCACAGCAGAGTTCCAAAGAGTTTTTGAGTTTTAGAACATTGTGGCTGGAATGCAGGGAGATATTTCCATGAAGTTGATAATGCTCCCCTGATTTGGTTGAGTTCTGAGAGTGATGAGGGAAGCTTAACAAGGATTGGTTAACAATTCGAGCTAGGTGAGGTGTGGTGTGAAGCACCCTATCCAGGGCATCTCCATCTTGAGTCAGCCCACAATGCCTCCATGTATTTTCAAACCCTTTATATCTTGCTTCAATGCTTGGTCAGTAAACAAACTTTTGAATGGAATTTCAAATTTGTTCACGAAATATTCTCCAGACCCGAGGACTTCCCACGTTACTGGGTCGTCTTTCTTCAGTGCATTCATTTGAGCAATGTGAAGAGGCATCAACACTGCATAACTGAGGAGGTTATGGTCAAAGTAGTATTTTACTTGATTCTCTAAAGCAGCAAGGTATCCCTCCCAATCTCCTTGCCTGCAGGCACTGATCAGGTGAAACAAGCTATCAATTTGCTCTAAGTATTGGTCGAGATATTGGGCCAGCTCTCCAACTCCTTCCTGCATCTCTTGTTTTTGCACTTGGGTTGCATAATAGGACTGAATATCCTAAAAAATCCCAACCATTTTAGGATCTCACTCATGATGGGCCTGGTTTAGTTCCACACACTGTAAGCACAGGGGTTCAGGTTGAAGTTCACCAAAGATTACATCAAACTTCATCGTCATGATGGCCAATGCAAGGATGATGTGGTACCCCACTCCCCTCTTGAAGGCTTTGCCACCATAAATTACTTGGAACACTGCAGAAGAGTGGATGCTACTTTCTGTGGCACATGTGTCAACACCGCTGCTTTCAATTATCTTTCCCAGGGCATGTAGTGAAGCAAATGCATTATGTAAGATACCAGCTCTCAAGACCTAGTTGCGGTTGCAGACAGACTCCTGAATCTCTATTGCATGATTATACAGATCGAGGTTAAGTATTATGAGTGTGGGTCTCTCAGGACCGATGATGACAACAGATATGTTTTGTTTGATGTTCAAAACAGTGTATAGTGTGGCGTAGTCAGTGGGAGAGGTCCTGAAAAGTGGACCAATAACTTCGGCTTTTGTCCTCTTGACATCACCATTAGCTTGCTTGGATAACAAGAGAGATTTTTTCGCCGCCCACGTTGGCATTACATCTTCTTTCATTAGCTTTTCTTTTTTACCAGCTCTACTTCTCACTTGCAGGATTGGACCCATGGCAGTTTTACCATCGAGTCTAGAGGTAGAGGATCCCATGGAAGAAGAAGGAGCAGAATGGAGTGCAGAGAGACCAGCTTCCTTCCTTTGCCCTTACACTTTGCCTGGGTCTTCTGTGGGGCCTTCAGATGAATCAAGTGCAGATTCCACAAATGTTGATGTTTCTCTGGTCACATAAAAAAAAAAATTGCTCTCTGAGGCTGGAGTCTCTCATTAACCATATGGTCTCGTTGTCCACTCTTGTACTCCTCAGAATGTATTGGTTTAATCTGCATGATTGGTTCTTTAAGACAATGATATTAACTTTGAGAGGCTCAGATGGGACCTTGTCTGGAATGACAGGAGGAGTTTTGAAAAATTCAGCGTTCTCACTCTCCCTCTGAATAAGTGCTCTATGGAATGTATTTTGTCCGTAAGGAGTATCCTCAAGGAGATCAGTATTGTCAATGGCAAACCAGACATTCAGACCCTTCTCCACGAAGTCAGGGAGACAGAAGCCTCCAGTCTCCTTCATCCTCAGCAGCACAGCACGCTATACATGCTTTTCTATGCTGAGTATGTGCTGGTAATCACTGCTAGCATATACAGTTGTGAGATTGGTCACAAGGTTTTTGTCTTGGACCCAGGAATTAACAGACAGAGGTAGCCCTATTGACAGTAGCATTTCAATTCCATCTCATTGGAAACCTCCATCCTTCCTGGATTTATGCTTAACTTGTCTGTCACTTGGCATGTTTTGCATTAAGAACTGACATGCCATATCAACAGTTTTTCACACTTCATCATTTTGTCTACCAGAGACTCTTCTAAAATGAGGTCCAAATAAAAGTGGTTGAGGAAGAATTGCAACAGACGAGGGTTTCAGAAATTGTTCAAATCACAACTGAATTTCCAGTTTCAATGATCCATAGTTGCTTCCCTGAGTGAGTGGGCCAAGCAAATCAAGGCATCAACTGGAGTATTCTGTGTTGTAGCATGTTCCACTGCATGGCTGGCAGACTTTGATAGAGTTACTTTGTCACTTTCGTTTTTATGAACAGATTTTGCAATATTGACATCTGGAATATATTCTTGAATCAACTCTTTCATGTACTTTTTTATGGTGTCCAGAATAGTGCTCTTCTATGTGATACTCTTCTAAAATGGATACATACTCACTCTTTATTTCATTCATGCTAAGCACTACACCACTAACAGAGAGCGAGGTTTTGACAGATAAGAGTATCAATTCATCACAAAGTTGCTTGGTGATGTTGTCCTTCCCTACACTGTCTGCGAATGTTCGTTGAGCATACCATACACATTTTTTGTGATAGTACTTTTCTTGGGTGGCAGTATCGCCTGCCTATTCCAAGCCAGAAATGCATATCCTGATGGTGTCATCCTTTGTTTTGCCCTTGATTTCAAGCAGAGCTAGGCCCATAGAATCAGTCAGAACACGATGTAGTGGGTGTGAATCACATGGCACACAAAACTTACATGGAGAGAATATGCACTTAATCTCTTTTGGTACAATTTGAAGGTACTTTGGATGAGTCCCTTCCGGGGGTTTCCCAGGACGACCAATTCCTCCACGAGATGAACTAGCAGAAAGAAAGACCTATTCTGCATGATCTCGCTTCCTCTCTCTGGTTCTGTCTATAGGGTCTTTATTCACAATAGGCTTGCAGCAGTCGCTATGATATCGAACATTCTGAAGCTGATGGTGATCCAGACTTGACAAACTATATGCAAGTGGCTTGAGTCGTTCTCGCCCAAAGATATACACTCTCTGCAACATTCTAACATATCAATAATTTTGTTGACACCAGGCTTCTTGACTAGTTTTTTCTGTGATGACTCGCCACCCAGGCATACAATACAGCTATTCAAAAGGTCTTCAGACATTGTATGTAATCCTTCACTGCTTACAATCAGTATTCTGTTCAGCAACTTCTCCAAGACCTGAAACATGAATAAAAATGATTAAAATATAATCATGAATAACTGTTTATGTAATGTATTCACTTATAAAACTAAATTTTAATCATCTACACCAGCATTAAAAATTAAATAATCTATTTATTAACTTTATATTGACACCTTTACCTCTAATCAATCTGGGACACTCAAAATTCGACTCAGTACTCTCAAAAACCCTTGTCTACAGTAGATACAAAGATCATCATACAACCCAGAGTTGGTTCGGTGGCGGCCATTTTGAAAAGGGCCCAAAAGGGGGTTTTATGGGTCCCAACAAATTTGGACCCTAAGATTTCCTATTACTGTGCTCCATCATGATACCAAATCTTGAAAAAAATCAATTTCAGCACAAAAATCTTATGGGACTCCATTTTTGTACACACCACCCTGCACTACTTCTTTGGAAACTTGAATTTCAAGTCAATGGCCCCTGTGTGCTTGTTCCATGTGAACAGGTTTCGTCTATTGGAATAATAATAATAATAATAATAATAATAATAATAATAATAATAATAATAATAATAATAATAATAGCGATCAGAAACTTATTCACATCAAGGAATGAAAATTATCACGATAAATCCCTTTTTTATTCCTCCAGTTTCCCATTGTCTGTCCTTCACTGCGGATCGTACCTGGGCTTCATTAACGGCACGCTTCACGAGTCAAAAATTCCTTTTATCGTACTTTGTGTTTGAATTCTTCAAAAGGAAATTAAAGGAAAATTATACAGAGATGTCGCTTATTAAAAAAGAAAAGGAAACGTAAAAAAAAAAAAAGCAAAGACGAGTACTAAACTGTCAGGACCTCTTTCTCCCTTTTCCCTCCTCCAACCTCTTTTATCCGCGCAGTTTCTCTAATTATGTCATTTTCCTTTTTTTTTTTTTTTTTTGAATACTGGGTACAGTAAAATGCTGCCTTCAGTCCACTTGGTGAAGGTCTATCTGGAGTCCCTCAGATGTGAGGGAAGAAGTTAATTATTTGTAGGAGGAAAAATTGATCACGTGCCTAACTCTTCTTGAAGTCAGAGATCAAAAGACCGCGGAATGATGATGATGATGAGTAGTAGGAGGAGGAGGAGGAGGAGGAGGAGGAGGAGGAGGAGAAAGAGGGGAAGGAGGAGTAAGAACAGAGGGATTGAGATAAACATAAAAAGAAGGGTTAATTAGAGAACACAGGGATTTGGAGAGTTAGTAAAAGAAGGTTCTTTAGTATAGGTAATTTTCATCATTGACTAAAATAAAACTAAGATCTTTGGCTGAGTCACTTTTCGGAGTCCTGTTAACAAAGGAGGAGAGAGAGAGAGAGAGAGAGAGAGAGAGAAACGTCTTCAAGCAAAACGGAATTGATGTTTTTGTTTTGGGAAAGGAAATTAATCTTGGAAATATCTGTACTGAAATAAAATTAGTTGTGAGCGTTTAGGAAAGCCAAACAGACAGACAGACAGACCAGCGGACAGACAGACGGCGTTTTTTCAGTCTATAATTAACTATTAGATTTTTCCAGCTTTCTGGAAGCACACTAAATATGAATATCACTCTTGATTACTGAGAATAAATCTACGAATACTTACTATCCTACTAAGGATTCCAACTGTAAGTAAATATGTCTAGTGTTCTTTGTTTTTCTTTTTTGTTATTATATAGTTCATTTATATATATATATATATATATATATATATATATATATATATATATATATATATATATATATATATATATATATATATATATACAACAGCTACTGAGACAGTTAGAGTACCGTTTCATCCATGACATGTTTTGATGTGTCTCTTGATATTTGAATATCCTGTAGCCTCGCTCCAGTTAATTTCTGATCTCTTGACAAACTCTGATTGGTGATAAACTCTGAAGCACATGGAAAGCTTACGTTTATGTTTTAGGTTTTTAGTTTTCTGCAAAAGAAAACTGTTGAGATGGCTATTTGTCTGCCCATCGACACTTTTTCTGCCCGCCCTCAGATCTTAAAAACTACTGAGGCTAGAGGGCTGCAAATTGGTATGTTGATCATCCACCCTCCAATCATCTAACATACCAAATTGCAGCCCTCTAACCTCTGTAGCTTTTATTTTATTTAAGGTTAAAGTTAGTCATGATTGTGCGTCTGTCACCGCTATAGGTGCCAACAACAAAGGCCACCACCGGGCCGTGGCTGAGAATTTCATACAGCATTATACGCTATATAGAAAACTCGGTTGCGCCGAAGAAACTTTGGTGCATTGTTTACTTGTTTTTGACGTTCCTGAAACATCAAGTATTATGTTGATATAACATTCACATAAAATATTCTTACTTTCTTCAATCTCAGAGCGCAGTTTTGTGGTAAATACTTTCTAACTACTCCCGTTGATAGAGCTTGTTTTGCAAAGGTCATTAGCAATCCTAAATACTTCTATTAATAGTTGGTTATTATATCTATATATTCAATTATAATTCACAAAGGTGAAGGGTAAGTTTACAGACGAGATAAATGAGTCATACAGGGCAACAACACTAATGAAGACACAGACAAATATTTTAGGAGGTAACTATAAAAAACCTAATGTAAATATCTATTCTGGAGTAAAATCTTGATCTGCTTTTGATTGTTTTCGTCATTTAGAGTATCATATCCTGTAGCTACATAAGAAAACCTTCTGCACCTGATTGAGAACAAATATTTTTGCTTTTTCTTCAGGAAAATGTTGACAGGTGATATTCCAGCCCAATAACATTTTCAGCTAGACTTCACAATGAACACGCGAAGAATTCATTTAAAAATATTTCACGGTTCATTAAATTTTCCGGAGTGTACAGGAAGTTTATGAGATTTTCACTGGGAGGCAAAATTATCGTTTTTGCATCATGTCGTCTTTGATTATTTACACATCTAAGCTTTTTCAAAGGTTTTGTCTTAAGAAGGCTTTGTCTTCCTAACTTACTTACTAACTAACTAGCTAATTAACTTACTAAGTAACTAACAGCTTCCTTTAAAACGCTGTTGGCTCTTCATGTGAATGAAGTAAAAATTGTTCATTTTTGTTCACGTAGACTTTAAGATATCTGATATTCTCTGAAAGAAGAGGAAAAATGTGCCCTCCTTTTCCTCGCTAGAAATTCTTTTCTTTTTTTCCATTTGTCTTCTTTCGTTACGTAATATACAGAAGAGGTCACGTTTATATCTTAGTCTTTAAAAGCAAAGAAGCAAAATTCTCATTTCCATGAGTGTTGCTTTTCTAACCTTTTTTTAACCTTTTTTTTCTTGTATCGCAGACAAGTATCATACTTCATATGTATGTGTAAATGTTCTGTATCTGAATATGTTTCTTCACTTAGAACCCTCTAGAGAGAAGTCCGCCCTGTGTGCTTGGACCACATGTACCTTTTGTCGTTTTTTAAAGTCACTGGTGTGAGGTCTTTTTCAGCTCCCTTTCTACCATTCCAAAAGCTAACATATCCCAGAAGATGACTTGGAAGAGTTTTACTGTATATAGACGAAGTTTCCCTACAAAGTGCGAAGGTAATAATCTCTAGAAGTTCCAAAGCCCTCTGTAAAGATTGCAAAAGAAGGAAAGAAAGCGATCTTGGCGGTAATTAATTTTCGTAAGAGTTTTGTCCCCATTCCCTGAAAAAGAGATTGCGTTCCATTTTCGGTTCTCATTATCAGTGAGAAAATATCAGCTTTCATGATAAAACTCTTCCCAGAGATGAATTTAAAATCTAATTAATGTTCTAAGAAGACTAAAGTCACGCTACCTTTTTACGTTCGTTCACTTTTCCAATGGGAATCATTCACATTAAAAGGAGCTGTTTGCCCAAGCGCGATTGTTACTCCCACTCCCTGTGTTCTGTAATTCCCCAGCCTGGCCTGAATGCAATAGGATATAAAGAGGGGAACAGTGAGAGGAAAAAAGGAAAGAACAGGGAATAAATCGACCGTGTCTTCCTTTTCTCCTTCCTCTCTCATCCTGTCCCTTTTCCTCGCTCTGACTCTCAGCTGTGGAACACGGCCTTCAGCGTATTTGATTCGTGTTGAGTCCGTAAGATTTGAAGTAAGAAAGTAGGTATTTGAAGGAGGAAAGATTAAATTTGTCGCGTTCCTAGCTCTCTTTGAAGCTGAGATCAAAGGGGCGAGTAATGAAGTAGATAAACATGATGATGATGATGATGAACACAGGAGAGACAGCGAGAAATGTGGGGGCAAAGAAAGAACTGAAGAGAGGAATGAGAATATCAGTACAAATGATGGCACGAAATGGAAAAAGGGACGTCAATAATCCTTGGAAACAAAATAATCCAAAACTCAAAAAAAAAAAAAAAAAAATAGAAACCAATATATTTTGTGGAAGAGAGGTCAGGAAGTTCGAAAACTCAGGGGGAAAAAACAGCGATGAAAGTGTTGATAGATATCACTAATTTTGAAGAGTAATGATCAGAAATTGAATTCTGTAACCATAAGGAGTAAACTTTAATTCCAAAATTAATGGTGAACAGCTTAACAACTCTGCGACGTCAGAATTCAAGTACATCAATACGCTATTATAATAACAAATATATTTAGCAGTTATGATACATTCCCTAAGGTAATAAAGTGATGACAATTGTTTGTTAAAATGTAATAATCGGTGCAGGTTTTTATCCCTGCTTATTTATTTATTTAATTTTTTATTTATGCACATTGAAAATTTTAGCAGAAAATGTAACTTGCAGTATTTTTAAAACAGGAAACATATCATTTTACGTTGCTCAGATTTGATGGAAATAAATGACTATAAAAGAAAAGACGATAATAAAGAGGTATAATTGGTCGGCTGGTTGAGATTAATCAAGCCTCTAGCGGCTCTAGCTAGCGACGGCCTTGTCTAAAGGCGAAAGTAACTGTGGTAAGTTTTTGAAGGAAATCAGAGGCCTGGTGTGGAGAAGTAGACTCGGATAAATAAATGTAGACGAAAAGAACGGAAAGAAACTCACAAAATCACACTGCATAAAGATTCTAAATATTCTCAGAGTAAATGTGGGAGTTGGTGGACCGCTGGGTGTTCTGAAAGCACCTGAAAGGTAATGGAACACCCTCACAGCGATCAGTGCATTTGTAGTCGAAACGGTATCTACAGATGCGAGGCAGAGAGCAAAGTGGTATCAGAGAAAACGGGCCTAGAGGGAAAACAAAAGGGTGAGGTCTCTGACTGACTCCTATCGAGAATAGAACGACAGAAGATGAAACGTCCCGACAGTGATGGGAATATTACACATAAAGACAAAGGCCAGACACAGCCTTAATGATTTGGAGAGAAAATTAGACATTGTGGCATCTAAGATCCCTTTTTGGAAGATCAATTTTAAATCTGAGCAAAGTGATCTTTTTTGACGAGAATAGACTTAATTACGATCGAACAGAATCTAAAATATGGGTGAAAAAAGACAGACTACCATGCAGCAATTGAACTTAACTAAATAACAAGTTTCCTTTTCAGGAATGCTAATAAATAAAAGTTAATAAAGCAGGTAAAGCAGTATGAGGCTAACTGCGAGGACGAGAGGAGCTCCGGGCGATGAAAGGGGAAGAAATGCGAGGAATGAATTATCGGTTCTCTTGTGAATGAATATCAAAATGTCATTCCAACGAAGACGGGCAGAAACACGGAGAAGAATGAAAAGCAAAAAGAGTGGGACATAATTCTGAAGGAAGAGAATTTTCGATTTCTTCGCGGATGAAATATGGAAATTTAGGTGAAAGAAGTAGAGCGAAAATAACAAAGGGTCAGGAGGGAAAGGAGACCATGATATTGAGCGGCTATGGAACTGAGGATTTATACAAAATGATATAAAAACAAACCAGGTCACTGAAGTTCAGACTGTTTCAAGGCTAGTCTATGTAGTTCTTCCCATGATTTACCACCGTGTCGGGTATAAAGTACTTTCCAAACAAATTCTCTGGACACAACGATAACCACCAATACCCTCTGACATTGTCTGGGGACAAATGTGTAAACTTAACACCATTTTTCAATGAGACCAGGAGTCATTTCTTGGAGGTAGCAGCCACGAATATATTTCCTTACGTTAGGAAGAAGCCGAACTACTGGGATTCAAGTTCCTAAGCACGTTAGAATAATATTGACACTAAGTTCTTCCCCTTAGAAAACTGTCATATCAAATACTGAGACGGACTCGTAGATTTTTCAGTACTTTCATGTTCTTTGAATAAAATAACTCGTTCAAAGACTTTTTAATACCCAAATATTTCCTGCTTCGATTTACTAACGGAAGTAGCTTTTTAAGAGCACAATTATTGTGAAAGCATTTCAGACAATACGATTCGAAGCAATGTCACTCTCTGAGATTAGACGTAGCTGTGTAAAATAAGATACAAATGTACTCGAAAGAAAACGACTTTCAATCATTTTCCACTGTAATGAAGACGTTTACTCCCACTTCTTGCGTTTCCTCAGAGTCATAAAATGCTGCTCTCACTACATCTGAAGAGGAGCTGTACTGAGACCAACATAACTTTAAGAGAAGTAATTATTTGAAGAGAGAAAAAAATCGAAGCGCGGAACTGACTCTTTGAAGTCAATATCAAAGAACATGAGAAGAAGAAGCTTGATGATCAACACAAGAGCGGAGTGATGATTGAGGAAGGAAAATAACGGAAAGAAGGAAAGATTCATAATTAACATTCAGTAGGAGAATAAATATAATTGCCGATAAACAAAAAACAAAAGAATCAAATGCAGGAAATAATAAATGAAAGGAAAAGAGAAAAAAAAAAACTTATTTGGAAAAGAATTTTGGAAATCGATAAAGGTTAAAATGGAATAAAATGAAGAAACTCCTTAAGAAATCAGTTGGTTCCGGCACAGGGAAAGGGAGGACAACTAATGGTAACTAAAAATTAGGCTATTAGAGACTTAACAAATAAATCTGAGAGCATACGAACATCTGCAACTCCAATGAGAGCGACAATTCAAATGATAAGACTTTGAAGATGGAGGATAAATAAAGAGGGATTAAAAAATGACGATAAATGATGCATGACTAAATATTAAGGTAAATGGTTCTCTGAAAAAAAAATAATGGGATAGGAATTATAAATAGCCAGTCCTTTAAAACATTCACTTTAAAAATGTAACAATGAATAATATATATATATATATATATATATATATATATATATATATATATATATATATATATATATATATATATATATATATATATATATATATATATGTGTGTGTGTGTGTGTGTGTGTGTGTGTGTGTGTGTGTGTGTGAACGTGTGTGCGTGTGATGTGTGTGTGAGGAGGATGCTGTTGAATGGTGTTTGACAGGCGGGGCAGGGGAGGGGGGAGGTTGGAGGCCAAACATTGAAGTCCTACCGTCTGCTAGGCGTTCGTGAGTGTAACAGCCACTGCTTCTGATTGTTAGGATCAAGTCCTTCCCTGGAGATTGCTTTTACCCCTTGACTCTTGATATTTCCAAAACGTTCTTTGTAGCACAGTTCCGAAAGGAATTATAATAAGCATGAAATGGTTTCGCGTATTAAGACTATTTCAGGCAAAGGAAAAGGCATCTGCTGCCTGACCAATTCTAAAAGGACTCTGTACCTCTTTGGTACTTGTATTCAAACGTGTGGTTGGTGCCATGCCCACCCTACAACACATCCACCACTTACTTAAAGGAATGTTCAATCAACTTTCAAATGCCTCTCTTTCATTATCAGTTTGGCTTCCTTTCTTGAATATTGCAGGTTTGCGTTACCTTTAGGCACTAGGCTTACTCAAAGCTTACTTCTTACTTTATTCCTTTCTTTCTCCACTTTTCCTCCACCACACTCTTACCAACATTTTCCATCAGTCCTTCCAGATTATCCTTAATCGAAGTGTTTTGTCTTTTCTTTCTTTCCGCCCTTTTTCTATTTTCTTATCTTTTCTAGTGTATGAAGGCTGTCACAATCAGCCTCTGACTCGCTTTTCATGACTTACTCATGTGGTAAAATGTTTCTTTCTTTAGATGAATTAATTTAGTTCATCAGCCCTGCTAGATCGAGACTCTTTGAACAATAAAAGAAGCGGGAACGCGCCACATTTTCCACGAGGTATGTTGAAGAAACCTGATAAATACTGAAAGGTTTGTTAAATTCAATGACGCTTCCATACTTTTCATTTACTGGAAACGTCAGCAACATTTTAAGCAACAGAAAATCTGTCATTTACTTTTCGTTATCTTGTTGTCACATAGACACTCAACCCTCAGACAAATGAAAATATTCCCCCAATATTTCATTTTGCTTCAGACATTCTCGATTACCAATTTTCCCGAAATTTGTCTTGCAATGATACATTATTTGCCACAGAACTGTGAATTTTTACTATCAAACGAGAACGTGCAATCACAAATGTTAAGCAGCGCTTCCCTCCCTAAAATTGCGACAGAAATGATTAAAAAGGAAGAGAGGGAAAAATAAGAAAAACGATAAATAGTGATGAGCGAGTGGCTTCTTTTTTTCCTCTGCCTTTCCATCCCTCGTTCGCATTCTTTCTCTTTTCAGATTGCAACGAAAAGTAAAATGCTGTTCTCGCTGTTTATTAGATGAGGGTCCGTCCTGAGTCCGTCAGATTTGAAAGAAGTTCATTATTTGAGAGAGAGGAAATTATACCGCGGGATAACTCTCTTTGAGGTCAATATCAAAGAACTGGGGATGAAAATGTTGATGATAAGCACGAACGAGAGAGAGATGGTAAATAGGGATGCAGATGGAAAGGAGGGAGACAAGGAATGGCATTCAGTCCGGGTGAAAAATGTCCTGAAACTTGAAAAGTAAACAGGATAGTTGAATGGGCTATAGAGAATTCCAAACATAAGGCAAGAATGTTCAGCAAATATATTCACGACGCAATAAAAAGTTTTAGAAAAGAAGATACAGTATAAAGATAGGAGAGAAGAAACTCCATAGGATTCTTTTGATGAAAGTAGTCCGGAAAAACATGCCTAGTGAAAAAGCCAGTAAATTACAGAAAAGAGAGAGAAAAAATAGACAAAAAAGTTCACAAGTCATGAAATATTAATGAAGGAAAGAGAGGGTCAACGGAAAAAGCACAGAAATGGGAAATAAAACGACAAAATACCTGGTAAAGGGAGGAAGAAACAGTGAGAAGAATATGTAAAGAACACAAGGAAAAATCAGAATTAGGCAAATGGAGACATACATACACTTGTGACTAGAAGGTTAAACAAGAAAAGAAAGTCACCAGTGAACAAAAGTGATAGGAAGCTCAGGGTAGGAAATAACCCAAAGTATGAAGTGGTTACCCAACTATGGACCATTAAACCGGAATTAATATTATACATTATATTTGCAAACTCAATCAAGGGAGACAGGGAAAAGACAATAACACGTTGCTAAAAGAAGAAATTAAAAAGATATGGAAAACCACACACGAAATAAATATACAGGACTGGGAAAATGGGAGGTAATAATCAGGAAACAAAATCCAAATAAAGTCTATCAGTAGGCGAAGTAAAAAAAAAATAGTGGAACAAAGAATATGACTTTTAAAAGAACAAGTATTTATAAGAATTAATATGATGTCTACATTGTCATATTGTGTGATACTGAATTCAGGTAATATGAGATATGCTGAAGACATCACCTAGCAAAGTCAGGAACAACAGGTAGTATTCCATTTTCTTGTAATATAATGCTATTTCAGCTGTCCCTACTTCTGAAAAGCCACCCTTTGTAGCTCCTTGGTTTAGCTGTACCTACCTCTGAAAAGTCACCCTTTGTTGCTTCTTGGTTTAGTTGTACCTACCTCTGAAAAGTCACCCTTTGTAGCTTCTTAGTTTAGCCGTACCTACCAATGAAAAGTCACCCTTTGTAGCTCTTTGGTTTAGCTGAACCTACCTCTGAAAAGTCACCCTTTGTAGCTTTTTGGTTTAGCTGAACCTACCTCTGAAAAGTCACCCTTTGTAGCTTTTTGGTTTAGCTGTACCAACCAATGAAAAGTCACCCTTTGTAGCTTTTTGGTTTAGCTGTACCGACATCTGAAAAGTCACCCTTTGTAGCTTGTTGGTTTTAGCTGTCCCTACCTCTGAAGAGTCACCATTTGTAGCTCCTTGGTTTAGCTGTACCTACCTCTGAAAAGTAACCTTTTGTAACTCCTTTGTTGAGCTGTCCCTACCTCTGAAAAGTCACCCTTTGTAGCTCCTTTGTTGAGCTGCCCCTACCTCTGAAAAGTCACCATTTGTAGCTCCTTTGTTGAGCTGTCCCTACCTCTGAAAAGTCACCATTTGTAGCTCCTTTGTTGAGCTGTCCCTCCCTCTGAAAAGTCACCCTTTGTAGCTCCTTTGTTTAGCTGTTACTACCTCTGAAAAGTCACCCTTTGTAGCTTCTTGGATTAGCTGTTACTACCTCTGAAAAGTAACCTTTTGTAACTCCTTTGTTGAGCTGTCCCTACCTCTGAAAAGTCACCCTTTGTAGCTCCTTTGTTGAACTGTCCCTACCTCTGAAAAGTCACCATTTGTAGATCCTTTGTTGAGCTGTTACTACCTCTGAAAAGTCACCCTTTGTAGCTCCTTTGTTTAGCTGTCCCTACCTCTGAAAAGTCACCCTTTGTAGCTCCTTTGTTGAGCTGTCCCTACCTCTGAAAAGTCATCATTTGTAGCTTCTTGGTTTAGCTGTCACTATCTCTGAAAAGTCACCCTTTGTAGCTCCTTTCTTGAGCTATCCCTACTTCTGAAAAGTCACCCTTTGTAGCTCCTTTGTTTAGCTGTTACTACCTCTGAAAAGTCACCCTTTGTAGCTCCTTTGTTTAGCTGTTACTACCTCTGAAAAGTCACCCTTTGTAGCTCCTTTGTTTAGCTGTTACTACCTCTGAAAAGTCACCCTTTGTAGCTCCTTTGTTGAGCTGTCCCTACCTCTGAAAAGTCACCCTTTGTAGCTCCTTTGCTGAGCTGTCCCTACCTCTGAAAAGTCACCCTTTTTAGCTCTTTTTTTGAGCTGTCTCTACCTCTGAAAAGTCACTCTTTTTAGCTCTTTTGTTGAGCTGTCTGTACCTCTGAAAAGTCACTCTTTTTAGCTCTTTTGTTGAGCTGTCTGTACCTCTGAAAAGTCATCATTGTTAGTTCATTTGTTGTGCTGTCTCTATCTCTGAAATGTCACAATTTGTAGCTCCTTGGTTTAGCTGTCTTTCTGCATCTGAAGTCGCCCTTTGTAGCTTCTTGGTTTAGCTGTCACTACCTCTGAAAAGACACCCTTTGTGGGTTCTTGGTTTAGCTGTCACTACCTCTGAAAAACCACCCTTTGCAGCTTCTTGATTTAGCTGTCACTACCTCTGAAATTTCACCATTTGTAGCTTCTTGGTTTAGCTGTCACTACCTCTGAAAAATAAACCTTTGCAGTTTCTTAATTTAGATGCCTCTGAAAAGTTACCCTTTGTAGCTTCTTAGTTTAGCTGTCACTACCTCTGAAAAGTCACCATTTGTAGCTCCTTTGTTTAGCTGTCACTACCTCTGAAAAGTCACCCTTTGTAGCTCCTTTCTTTAGCTGCCCCTACCTCTGGAAAGACACCCTTTGTAGCTCCTTTGTTGAGCTGTCTCTACCTCTGAAAAGTCATCATTGTTAGCTCATTTGTTGAGCTGTCTCTATATCTGAAATGTCACCCTTTGTGGCTCCTTTGTTGATCTGTCCCTGCCTCTGAAAAGTCACCATTTTTAGCTTCTTGGTTTAGCTGTCTCTACCTCTGAAAAGTCATCATTGTTGGTTCCTTTGTTGAGCTGTCCCTATATCTGAAATGTTACCCCTATGTAGATTCTTTGTTTAGCTGTCCCTACTTCTGAAAAGTCACCTTTGTAGCTCCTTGATTTATCTATTCCTACCACTGAAAAGTTACCCTTTGTAGCTCCTTTGTTTAGCTGCCCCTACCTCTTAAAATTCACCCTTTGTAGCTCCTTTGTTGAGCTGTCCCTTTTTGAATACTGCATGCGAAAACCTCTCACTCTCATGTAAGGCTCATAAGCGCGTACTTCCCGAGACTGATCTTTGACAAGAAAAAGGGCCACAGAAAAATTATACTAATCTTCAGTCAAGTGATAAAAAAATGCATGTACTTATCACAAAGATAACGATGACACGACAGCTTAGAGAAAAATGCAACTTTTAATTTTCACAAGTATATTCAGGAAGCGCATAAGGGGGATACAGGGAGAGATACACAAATACCAGGTGGCATCCATTGGGCGTGACTTCTGGTATCAGAGGTGAGACTTGTCCTTTTTCGCATTCATATGAATTTATCCGTGCTATGACTGCTACAAGTTTAAGCTACGACCGTTGCTGGTGCTTTTAACCATTTTTTTATGATAACGTTGCAGCTCTGCAACCTACATGGAAAAAGTCAACAGTGCCTTAAATAAATTGTGGAAACTGATAATTGCAATAATATTTTTTTATGATGAAGCTAAAGCGCTACAACAGGCATGGAGAAATTGAATACTGACTTAAATAAATCGTCGGTGTCCACTGAGCCATGTCATTGAAGGAGCGAGATCCTTTGGGGCTGATTCAATGTTATACCTAGTGAAGCTGCTTGCTAGTGCAGGACCTGACTTCCCAACCTTGACTGGCAAAGCTAAACTCTTATGGTTGCCCTAACACAACTCTCCCTTGCAATATTACTACGTAGACCCGTGAGACACAGCATGGGCTATGATAGCTTCCCTTTAAAAAGTTACTGCTGATTAAATATTGGAAGATTTAATCTATGGGAATGAGTAATTAATCAAAGGTTGGGGACTCGTCATCTCAGAGGATGCAGTGTCTTGAGGACACCTGTTTGTCAAAACCGTTAGACAGGCTAATAGATAGGTGATTTAAAAGTGACATACAAGTGGAGAATAAGTCATATGGACAAGAAAGGGAAATAGAAATATAAGTAGGAAGAATTGAAAAAATATATGGGCATGACTTGAATAATATATATATATATATATATATATATATATATATATATATATATATATAAATAAATATATATATATATATATATATATATATATATATATATATATATATATATATATATATATATATATATATATATATATATATATATATATATATATATATATAATATATATATATATATATATATATATATATATATATATATATATATATATATATATATATATATATATATATATATATATATATATTTTTCTCAACTCATAAAGGTAAGCAAATATTCCAGAGATAAACCTGAAGTTAAGTGACATTTCACTTCGTTAGTTATAGTAGTAACTTTTTGATTACTGACATATTAAGATAAAACACTCAATAATATCTGCAAGGTAGGTAGGATTGTTGTTATTAAGTAGGATAAATACAAGTAAATAATGATAGATAACAAAGTAGCATATTATCTGACTGGTTAGTGCATAGTTGAATAGGAAGTAAATTGTAACTGAGCGTTGGTTTCATTTTACTTGCAAAGATATTCACTGATGAGAACATGGCAGCTTTATTCATGATCCTAAGGCCATTGTGTGTAAATCTATGATATTGTTGGAGACAGTGTCCTAGTGCTGCTCTATGGGCTTAATTCCGCGATGCGTCCCATTTGTTCTGACAACTGAAAGACCTGGAGCTGAAGTCAGAAGTGATTTAAACGAGTAAACAATGCGCCGAAGTTTCTTCGGCGCAATCGAGTTTTCTGTACAGCATATAATGCTATTTGAAACTTTCAGCCACGGCCCATGAAACTCTTAACCGCCGCCCATGAAACTCAGCCATGGTCCGGTGATGGCCTGTGTTGTTGGCACATATAGCGGTGCCAGAAGTACGATTACGGCTAACGTTAACCTTGAATAAAATAAAAACTACTGAGGCTAGAGGGCTGCAATTTGGTAAGTTTGGTGACTGGCGGGTGGATGATCAACATACCAATTTGCAGCCTTCTAGCCTCCGTAGTTTTTAAGATCTGAGGGAAGACGGGCAGACGAAGCCGGCACAATAGTTTTCTATTACGGAAAACTAAAAACGGCACAGAGAGATAAGAGTTCCAGTACAGATTCTTTACTTTTGAGGTAAGAACAAAGAGCGATATTGTTAGAACAGACAGAGCTGAACAAACTATCAGTGAATGCGTTTTAATATGTTGTAAACATTTCAGTGCTTCGAAGACAAGTTTTAAGTATGATAATCTCATATGTCTTTTATGCTTTGGTAGAATAAGAATTAGAACTAATCAAATGAATTTTTGTTGTCAAAAAACGATCCAGATAACATTGTGAAATATGATTTGAGACAAATCTTAGTGGAAGTAATTTTGCAAGTACTTAATTCTCGGTTTGATTGTGATGAAGCTGGAAAAAATTTTGCCTGATTTGTTGACTGAGGCATTTTATAATGATTTAAAGAGGAATGATAACATTTAAGAAGGATGACACAAGCAAACAGAGAGAGAGAGAGAGAGAGAGAGAGAGAGAGAGAGAGAGAGAAAACAATTGCTCTAAGTATTGAATTATTTTCTTCATTGTTTGTCAGGCTCGAAGATATATAAACTTCATATATCTGCAGTTCCTTCGTTTTGATAACATCGAATATACAGTTACCAAGGGCAACATTAAGTTTTTTCCACTCATCGAAAATGTGTGATCTTTGTCTGTTTAGTTTTCTGTAAAAGAAAACTATTGAGATGGCATTTTGTCTGTCCGTCCGACCCCAGATCCTAAAAACTTCTAAGGCTAGAGGGCTGCAAATTGGTATGTTACTCATCCACCCTCCAATCATCAAACATACAAAATTGCAGCCCTCTAGCCTCAGTAGCTTTTTCCTTTTTAAGGTTAAAGTTAGCCATGATCATGCGTCTGGCACCGCTATAGGTGCCAAAAACACAGGCCACCACCTGGCCGTGGCTGAGAGTTTCATATAGCATTATACGCTGTACGGAAAACTCGATTGATCCTAAGAAACTTCGGCGCATTTTTACTTGTTTTTTTTTATTATTACTCCAATATGTCTCATCATTATATTGTTCGGTCTACCATATGTTCAGTTGAAATGACTTGATTTTCTTCAGAGAAAAAACTAATTTTCTTTGAAAGGTATTTCTCTGTTCCGCTCTACAAGGTTGTGTTCTTGCGTGATATCATTTTTCTAGACTGAAATTAACATCTTTACGAGTCCTGATGTCGATATATTGATCGTAAATCTATCCGTTTAGATTTTAATCTTTATTCATCGAAAACCATTTCTCTGAGCATCTAAACTTTATACATGAAGGAAAAATTACAGGTTAGTAAGTCATCCTGAATAGCAAGAAAAGCTTGAATATAAAATGGGTGAGAATATTAGCCATGCAGCACTTACCAATCCATGCATCTATTTTAAGGTGTTTTTAATTTGCCTTTCTTTTGGTGTTCTTTATTAACATTGTTAGTGAAGCTTTAACAATGGCTCTAAGAACTTGATTACGTGAGTTTTCGTCACAAGTAATTTTTTCTTCCATGCTGTGAGAGAGAGAGAGAGAAAGAGAGAGACAGAGTGAGAGAGAGAGACAGAGAGAGAGAGAGAGAGAGAGAGAGAGAGAGAGAGAGAGAGAGAGAGAGAGAGAGAGAGAGAGAGACAGGCAGAGATAGAGAGAGAGGAGAGAAGAGAGTGACTTGAAAGACAGTGATATTACGCTTCTCATATGAATTGCTAACAGGACAATGAAATTTCATATCGCCGCTGATTACATCTCAGTTTCTTTCTGATAGCTTCATCCAGTTAGCAATATGCTCCGATTTTGCTCCTGAATGATATAGAGCTAGGCAAGACTTAATCTAATCTAATCTACTCAATATAGAATTAATATTCAGAATATCGATATCTTTGAATCTGCATTCCACGTTCGCCTAGTTTTCTATAACTCTTACTTTTCCGGAGTATCGTCGATTATACTGTACGACTTTTCTTCACGTGCAATAATTTGATTCATTTTTCAAAAACAGGTGATTTATAATTTACAAGATTTAATGTAATAGAATAACTGTAAAATATTACGCGATAAAAAAATATTAAATATATATATATATATATATATATAATAATATAATATATATATATATATATATATATATATATATATATATATATATATATATATATATATATATATATATATATATATATATATATATATATATATATATATATATATATATATATATAGCATGAGATATTTAGTTTAATTTAGCTTATTTTCACTCATTATTTTCAGAATATATTAAAATGTACAAAAACGCTGGAAGTTTCAAATGAAACGGGGCGCTCACCTCTTCTGGCTTTTTGGCAGAAGAAGAGAGTCTCTTCCTTTAGATGAAGGATGTTCATCCGAATAAGAAGACTGGCGGAAATAAGATACAAGAGGATTAAGTCAGGTCCATCGGCAACAAAAAGGGTTCTCATAAGAAACTGAATCATTCAAGAAGTAATTCGTATATATAGTAGAATGACAAATAAGACTGAGTTAATCTGCAGATAGAAGGAAACTTCTATGCATTATAAAATTACTTGACTGGGGAAGAAAGACTTGATGCAGTAAGTGGCAGGCTAAGGCTACTCCTCAGGAGTGTGTGTGTGTGTGAAAGAAAGGGAGTCACCTCATCGTGTCACTCTCCAGCCAAAATAAAACGAGGAAGGTTGAGAGTAAGGTAAGTGGCCATACTTTATGAAAACAGAATGGTTGCTGAATTTTTCAACAGGCCTTTTGGGTACAGGGAGCATGCAAGTAAATGCTTCCTCTCTGTACAGAAACCAACAAATCTCAGGCAATACCTGAGTACCTAAGGGGAATGCATGGTATCAAGATTGATACTGTGCACCTTTGTCGAAATGAAAAAAGTATCTGTTCTTTGTAATGGCTGAAAATTTATCAGCAAAGAACTGAAATGAGTCAGATAACGCGCAACCAGGTATGGGTATCGAGACAGCATGATAGCAGAGTGCATCTAAGATGAAGAAAAATCTCCTTAGGCAAGTGGCCCACTCCTCCCATCTCGGTACTCCTCTGCATTGGGCAACTAAATGAAAATCTTAAGTTAATGGTGCTTACTACCGCAGTGATACCTTTCAAATATAGATTGTCTGACACTGAGCTTGTGATAATGAGAGATGATTTAGAATTTGCCTAAGAAACAGGACTCACAGAGTAATTCACTGCGAGCAAATTGAATTTCATAACGAACAAGAGGCCTGTGTTTGATTATGTAGACAAGAGACTAAATTCTTTGGTGTACGTTCTCATTGTTCGATATTTTGATAATTGGACTTATGAGAAAAGTCAAAGAAAGCAAAAAAGATACTGTTTTAATGTAGTAAGTTTGAGGGATACGACTGCCTATAGATAATAAGGGATAACTGACCATACTGAAGAGAATTTTCTGACGCTGGTGAACAAGTGTGTAGTGCTGTAACAAACAAAATTGAAAGTCTGTTAATAATAGTAAGGATATGGGGTACATGAAGGGTCAGGAATCTGGTGCATCCAATGTTAACGAGGCTAATGGAAGAACAGAGGTGACTGACTCTTACAAGTATTAGTAAGCGAATGTAACAGATGGTGGTATGAGGAGGAGAGAGGATTATAACTGGGTAGGTAAAGAAAGGAAGATAGCAATTTCGCTGCAAAAGATTTGTAAGCAAAGAGAGTGTCTCATGGAACAAATCAGCTGGAAAATGTGAAGAGACTCGGGGTCAGCTTATCCACCTAGAAGTGAGGTGTGACGTCAGATGCAAAGAAGAAGCCGGAAATAAATCTAATGAATTATTTGTATAGCATAAATGGAGCAAGAAGATTTTAACAGCAACATATGAAGAGATGAAGTAAAAATATGTCAAAGAAATAGCATAGACTAAAAGGTTTGTCATTGTCTTAGGAAATTTTGGCCATGCGGGATGCGGGGAGTGCACTAGGCGGTAACAATAAAATTCCAAAGTCTTGGAAAGAAATAAAGAGGGGAAGGCTTAAATGTCCCGATTAGATGGCATGAACCGTCTGAGTGGCGCAGCGTGTGTACTGGTTGACGACGACCTGCTGATGAACTTTCTGGTAGGTGTTTAAAGCACCTGATTCAGTGGAGGTTTTCCACACAAATGGATCATCCTTGATTCCACAGTTAAAGTATAAATGTGATATTTAATTGTGTATTTGCACGTGCGAGTTCATACATACACATGCTTGTATATGTGCAACGGGTTTATGCGTGAGTAATATGTTAATTTATCAAATAGACCCAGATATTAATATCTGATTACCTGAAGAGTATTAATAAATTAAAACAGTAATAAGATTATTGCGTACATTATTAGGATTCTGCAACTGAAATTCTTGTCCTGCAAATTGAGGCCTTTGTTTCTAAATTTAAAGCATGGATTCTTTTTCAAGTCAAATAAAAAAAAAATCCTTTGTTGTGAAAGAAGTCGAGTGTCTTAACGAGACCTCTCACATTTCACAAGAATTTCTCTTCTTTCTTTCTGTCTTTCTTTCGTTCTTTCTTTCTTTCTTCCTCTCCGATGAAGGAGAGAGAGCGACAAGTGAATCCGCCATCCCCGAAACAAAATGCAGAGGGAGAGAATTCCCTTTTACAGGCGATAATGCGGCCCCCATTTTTTCCAATTTTCACCAAATATAAAATCACCGGTAAATCTTTTAGTTACACTTTTTCCCCCTTCTACTTCCCTCACACTTCATTACATTTCCCCTTATCATGGCTCTGGACTTGTAGCCTCAATATCTCTTTTCAGACATCAATTTATATCATGAGAATCAAAACGTCTTTTGTCTCCTTCCTCGGAAACCCTCACGCGACCTTTGCGCTCCCCCGCGCTAAGGGTTCAACTTCCCTGCCGGACGCCTTGTGGCTTAAGACGTTCTTGCCCGGGAGACTATCCTCTGAAAATTGCTTTGTTGCAAGTTGAGATTCTGGGGAAATAACTCACCCATAATTTTGATTGGAGAGAAGATGGAAGATAAGTCATAGAGAATGTAAGAAAGGAAAAGAAACCCCAGTTTGGATAAAAATGTCAAAATACTGCCGACGACATTTTACAAATTTAAGCAAAAGGGAAACTAAACCAGGCGAGGAAGAAGCTTGTTAGGTATTAGGCCAAAAAATGGTGTCACGTCTCGAAGATAGATATTGTCCATTCTCCTGTCTCTCTCTCTCTCTCTCTCTCTCTCTCTCTCTCTCTCTCTCTCTCTCTCTCTCTCTCTCTTTGCTTCCCTATCAATCCCTTTTTATTTTTGTAACTTTCTTTTCATCTGTCTGCTTACTAATTCTCTTCTTTTGTCAGTCTATGATTATGCTCCATATATGACGTTTGGGAAGAGCAGGGAGGGGCATAATCGTAGACTGACAAAAGTAAGAGAATGGGTAAGCAGGCAGATGAAAAGAAGTTAAACAAATAAAAAAGGATAGAGAGAGAGAGAGAGAGAGAGAGAGAGAGAGAGAGAGAGAGAGAGAGAGAGAGAGAGAGAATTGATAATATCTATCATCGAGATAGATGAAAATCAATCACAAAGAAGTGCAAAGGAAAACTGTGACCATGTTCGCTGTTAAACCATGATGTGTATGTGTGTGTCCTTGAACTACCAAGTAAATGAATTCAATTACGGGTTTAATGCTAAAAGATAAGAATCTTGTCAGTGTGAGTTAGTTTTCACGAAACTGATATAAAATGTTGACAGTGACCGAAACTTCAAGCACCACTTTGCTATTTCTGGAACTGTATTAATAATTTCCTTTAATCTGCTTTGATTTTATCGACAGGATATTCTTTGTTAGTTAATTTCGACGAACTCAGGTGTCGTATCATTATATCTGCATATAGGTCTAAGAAAGCAACCTTTTCCAGTAGCCTGTACAAGGATCATTCAAAGAAATCTATGCCTGTACTCAGAAACCGTCAGTGCAATTGGTCTGCTGCTATGTCGTCACGAGAGAAGATTCCATCCTAAACATCCTCACATGGATTACCTTCTTGGTCGTGGAATGGTGACCGAGTGGTTGAGTGACAGCAGTTGAGTTTTGAGTTTTGGTGAGAGGTCCGGTAAGTAAGGAGCGTGAAACAACAATTTAAAACTGCAGTCGGACCGTTTCACCCAATGTGAACTCCACATCGTAAATGCAGAAACCATCCTGGACTAACAGCGAACTTGGTCAGAGCTTTCCTTTGCACTTTTTGTGATTGCTCTTCAGCTGCTACAAACTAAGGAGATAAAGTCAGAACCCCAAAACTACAGAAACCATTTCCTCGCTGTCATACAGTATCTTGTGGGTTGTTCTTAGCTCATGTGAATCCAGAAGCTTACTTAGTGTGGTGAATTAAGGAGGATAGACAGTCTTCAACAAATTGCATAGACAACCTCTTCATAGATTTTAATGCGGCCATACCCTTAATTTGCAGATAATTATGGCACGTCTTTCTCATTTACTCATTTTGAGATTTTATTCGCAAGTGGTTACTTTCAAATACCGTCACTTACGAATTAATGGAAGCAAACATTTGAAAAATTATAGTGTACAGTCACGCAAGTGGCTGTAGTGTGCATTACTACTCCTCTTACTAAGAGAGGCCGTGAACCCTCTGAATGATCTTCATGTGGATAATCATTTATGCATATAGTACACCATTCATTTAGAGCCTCAATGGCCAGGTCGGTAGAGCAGCAGCTTCGGAATTCATAGAGGTCTGTGGCACGGGTTCAAATCCGCAGCCGACCTGTCAGAGAGGCGGACGCTTTGCTATCCGTGTAGACGCCCCGGGATTATGTATGTAATCAACGGATAGGTTTGCTTAAAAGCAAATGGGTGTTACAGACTAATACACACACAAACAAAGCCACTCCAAGATCTAAAAACAACAGACACCTCACAAGTCTCGAACTGTCGACCTAACCGCTCAACTCTCCTCGCTGCTGGGAGAAAGGGATGGTGATGGTACATACATGTACATGAGCTATCGGGGTCTAAGCGATGTCAGGCAGGGCAGCCGATCGAGACTACGGTCTACCCCAAAGCCAAATCAGTCCTTCAAAAGAAGGCATCGTGCTTACCCCATACAGAAAATGGGAAAAAGGCACGTTAAAAGAAGAAGAAGAAGAAGAAGATAGTCCACCATTCATTTGGGTATCAGGGCTAAAATATATCACACTATACATTTCAAAATAATTATATAAATTCCAAAATACCTACGTGGTTGTTTACTGCTGAAGGAATAAGTTAGCAAGATTTTTCTGGTTGTTTTTTGTTTAATTAGACCTATCAGGTAGTTTATGATCTTGATACAGTTTGCTTGATTTCAGTTTGTTTGATTGCCTGATTGCTCGCAAAATTTTGCAAAAGCCTGCGTTGCGTGTGATTATTGGATTACCTTTTTGGGACCTTTTGAGGGCTGGATTATTTATTAGCCCAAGAAGATTATGTATTGGATCAGTTTATTTATTAGCAAAAAGCGTTGCTGCTGGATTTTTACGAAGACACTACCAAAGGAGGTCCTCGTGGCTGGCAACAAGAGGTTATATGGAAAGACCTAGGGATGCTACTTATAGGTAGGAAGGACCTTCTGGGAGTTTGATCGCTAAGTCTAGTTTCAATGTTCCAGACTTAAGAAACCGACACCCTGAGCACTATTACCGTATATTTTGGAAACCAAAACGAATAATTACTTCACGAAAGAAAAGTTTTACAATCGGTTAAGTCCTCTTTTAACCTGCAAACATTTCGTTTGAATCCTAAGTACTAAGTAATGCTCCCACCTTCAAAAAACGAAACCTACACAACATTTTCAAATAGTTTGGAAACCAGAGTCAATAATTACTTTCACATAGTAAGTGTAACCGGTGGTTACACTTACTGTGTGAAAGTAATTATTTGAGGTTGGATAACTAATTATTTCTGAACAACAGACATTTGTGTTTAGTGGGGTTTTACATTGGCATTGTTTTTCTCACGTTTCAAATGTTCAAGGGCTTTAGAAGGTTTAGAATAAGCAAATACTGCAATGTGATAGATTTGATGATTTCCCGAGAACATTTAAATTTATTTGTCCAAATTTCCTTTGTGCAGAGGATTAGGTGATTAACCCCAATACACACTAAAATCAGAATGCATACAGTATGGGACTGGCTCTGTACTACAAAAAAAAAAAAAAAAACAGAATTTTAAGTAACATTCGTAATTAACGCGCTGAAATCATATTTGGACTCAAGCCATGCAAGACTGAGGCTAAACATTTCTGTGTCAACTGTGCTGTAAATTTGGAAAAGAAGAGACACATAGATCGTAGCATAATATTTCATTTAAAATTAGCCTGCGAGCTGAACAAAATTTCCCAAAATTTTTCTCATTTTTTAACATGAAGTTGCATGAACTGGGATGTACAAAAAAGATTTTCATGTGGAATCTGGAGTACATAAGCGAAAAATATATTGAAATAGATATTCTCTTTAGAGTAAGTGATATTGGTACTGTAAAGGACTATGTTATTCAAAAAGTAAGAAAAGGTCCCTAGGGAAGAGATTAAATATATATTGTCCGTATCTTTTTATTCTCTCAAGGGAAATTCGTCCTTGACACTACGGTAATCCTTTCGAAATCTGTGATGAGGATGATTGCTCATTTGCATAAAAGCTTACAAATACAGCACTTACCTATCAATTTCGCTCACTCTGTGACATCTCTTTCTAACGCATGATCACGTCATTATACCATTAAATTTTATAAGTTAGTGTACTCCGCCTAGCAAACTACATTCCTTCCAATGCGTTTTTATGCGTCCTTAAAAATAATGGTTCTCATATTCGGAGCTACTCTTGTATCATTTTCACAGTCCCATTGTTACTTTTTATGACTTCATAATCCCGTGATAATGATGCACTGAACATTTTGAAACAACCAATCACATGCGTTTCGAATGAGGGGTCATTCAACCCTATCAATTATGGCTCTCTCGCAATACGAAGTACCAGAATGGTCAATTATCCTTCCACGCCCCAGCGCCTCCTCTTTCGCTCTCTGTATGCTTAATATATCCCCTGTGTTTATATTTTCGCCAGATGTCTTCTCTTCTATGAGATTGTCGCCCCAGAAAACGTTAGCCTTCACGTTTTCAACAAGTCCTTTTAGGATAGGATGCCAATCCCATGCTCTTTCTATCCCTGCCTGTAACCATCCAAGTTGTTTCATTTCTATACACCTAATTAAAGGCATAGGACAACTGTGGGATGCTAGGATTTTACTCTTATAAGAACAGCATATATATAATATATATATATATATATATATATATATATATATATATATATATATATATATATATATATATATATATATATATATATATATATACTGTATATATATATATATATATATATATATATATATATATTATATATATATATATATATATATATATTTGTTTATGTGCATGATTTGTTTATTGGATTTGAACTTACAGTTTATTCACTTCACAGCCAATGGCACGTGTTACAGCTTTCTCCCCAACAAACCCTCCCTTTTTTAAAGTAATATGAAGAAGCCAGGACCAATTTCATCATAATCTTGTTTATTGCAATAGATGAAAGTTTTTATCGTCACGACAGACCTCATATTTCTTATGTAAAAAGTTTTGAATAATACAAACAATTCTACTATGGAGAGAAATAACAAGGAATTAGTATATATAAGAGCAATGTAGAATTCAAACCGGCCAGCAACCATTTTCCTTCTTTCAAGCTATTACATAATTGCCCGCAAGCGCTGTCATTGCGAAGACCTCGCCTTTGTACCCAAATGCTGACATGCCGCCCAAAGCTGCGATTCCTTCTTATTCAAACGTTTCCCTCACTCATCTCGAGAACCAGGAAAGCACCGTTTCACCTTAATTAGATGGAGCTTTTGGGTCTTTAAGGACTAACGTTTTTCTTCGATTCGCTGTGGAAGTTTTCCCTCTGTTCTTTTCCTTCTTTTCACGGAATGAAAACTTCTTTCTATCGCCAATTTACTTCGAGAAAAGTTTTCGTCTCATTCTTTTTTTCGTATTTCTTTTTCCTCAGCGGTAGCGGTGGCGTCTTTCGCTCTCTACCGCCACTTTCATTTTGTTCGGTCATAAATGGGGGTATGCTTCTTATTTTCGGTTCAAAACAGTTATGTTTCGAAAGGATTTTCGTATATGAACCCAACAAGTGGTTCAGGGAAACTTTGTTACGTCCGTTTTAGAACGAAATATGCCTTTAATTGTTTTAAATAACTGTTATAGACCACAGAGAGCAGAAAAAAACCTTGAACAGATACTTCTAGTGATTAAGGGGTAAGGCAAAGAAGCATTCAAGTGATTTTGGGTGAATAAAATGGTTAAGAAGGTTTTTTGAAACTGAGGAGAGTGGGTGCTTACAATGAAAATGCTTAGTGTTAGATAAGTGTTTATGCTGTGAAAGACTGAATCTGATTTTGGAGAGCGTCGTCCTGTATAAAAACGTTTGTCTTATTGTATTATTTTAACTAAAAAGTTTGAAACGTGAAACTAATCCTAAGTATGATTGATAACGCTGCCTTTCTATACGCAATATCTTTTAATACTAAAAGCAGTTTGCATCCACAAGCATATTTGGTGTGTAACGACGATGTTTTAGGGGAAATGGCCTCCCCGTTCACAGTGTGGGCGTCCAGCTTGGGGTGATTTCTCTCATCATTGATCCTTCTATGTGTATTCCGAATGCAGAAGCCTCGGTCTCAGTTTCAGGACGGTACGTAGCGTCCCTGGGACGACTCTTCCCACCTAAACACTTATTATATTACAGAAATATTTTACAACTGGATAGGTTTAGCTTAAATTATCTCATGGATATGAAGTATGTACTCGGATATAAGACGGCAGCAGTTTTGCTGTCGATAGTGATCATTACTGAAAACGTAGATGAATACTTGTAAAGTTTAAATTCCAGCTTAACTTTTGCTTCTTTGGAACACAAACAGAAATATTTCATAGGTAGATAATTTCGTTTATCTTTATCAAATAATTTCTTGGGTGTTCTAGTCAAGAGGAAGCATTACATTCTTTTCTATGGATCCTAAGGGTGAAGTTGCCATTGGGACCTGAAAAAAAAAGGGGAATTGTGAAAGGCACTGGGGACTGAGTGGTTTTAAATGCAACGTAACCATCAGATTCACGTTCACGAGTTAGTATGCAGTAACTCCTGAGTAATTACGAAAATCATTTGTGGGAATACCCAGCATCCTTAGGATGCCATGGCTGCTGGCACTCAGTTGAAGGAGCAAATGCCAAAGAAGAAAGGACTGAGTCGCCTCGCCGGCATGGCTACATACATTCCTTAATCAACTCGTAAGCAGCAGATGGCAAAGTCTTTAATATCCCTCGCAGATTTATGTAGATGGAATGTAACTACTTTCTGTGACGTAAATGAAAATGTCGAAGTAATCAATCTTCATTTAGCGATTGGGAGAATGGCAGAGCACCATTACAGAACAGATTAAGTGAAAATGATACACAGCAACAGTTGAATTGAGAGACCTTCCTGACCACTTTATATCGCAGAAACAAGATCTAAGACCAGTGAGACTTGCTGACGATTTCTTGGCGTTACAAAAAAAAAAAAAAAAAAAAAGATATTTGGACTATAAATGGCAGTACAGGTAAAGCCATCCTAATAGTAGCTGGACAGTCTAGTTCTCGAGGTGAAAGGAGGTGTCGAAATATATTGGAGGACACTGGTGTCAGGAGTAAACCCGTTTTGAACTCTAGCTCATTGTGAAAACAAATTATCATTTTTAGTGACATACTTCCATTATAAACTGCTATCCATGAAAATTAATTTTAGCGTGATCAAATCAACAAGTCAAATAAATTATCTTAAATAGCAGTCAATCAACTTACTAAAGACATATAAACTGATAAAATAATCAAGAATACCTCTAAAATTATAGCAAATGAATGTCTTAGGAATTGCAGACATAACTAATTCACTACCACTATAATTGCACATCTAGTTAAAATATACAAGGTAAGTGATTTGATAAAAATTAAAAAGCGATAAATGTGTTAACTTCTTTGCATTTTGTTTAAAATTCACATTACATGTTTCGACACCTGACTTTCCAGTCGTTTGATGTTATTGGTTTTGAAGAGATTGTTGTTAGATTTAATGTCTCTTCCTGTAGTCAGCCTCATGACTGAAGCATTATGCAGTTAGCAGTGTATTGCGATATGAGAAAAGATAATTGCAAAGAGAGCATTGCGGGATAGCATTTAGGAAGATTTATTTTTGTAACAGTGACTCAAAACACAACTGAGGTTCCGAGATAAGCTGAACGCTGTGTGTATCATCTTCTATACCCTGCGCACAGGTTTTCTCATATTACCTTATTGCACCTTAGCTTAAAAGACACGTGTTTGTGCCAGGTAAAATATTAGTGTCGTCCTTGATGCTTAAATGCTCGTTAGATTTTAGAAATAAAATTTCATGAGGTCATGAAAGTCTTTGTGAAATTTATATTCTCACAGGTCAGAAATGGATTCCAAGCAAATCAAATTGGGCTTCATTTTTAGGCTTTCCTTTGTTTCATAGTGATCCTTATTCTTCTTCTTATTAGGCAAGGGCTCAGAACAGCTGCATTAAGCAGATACTTCATAACGTACTGTCTAGATCAGCTTCAGTTTTACTCTTTTATCTTAGGATATTTTGTTTCTAACGTTTACAGACTGACTTTCCATACGAATGAGAGCGTCAAGATTTCGATCATTTAACTAAATCTTGCCAAGATATAAAGAGCTTTGTTCACTAGCATTTTATCATCCTCTTGGAAAAATACTGCAATCCTTCACTAGTGCTTGAATGGCAAAGAATTTATCAAGTTTATCAAATTAGGAGAAAAATACTGAAAATAAATATCATAATTATATTTTGTACTTAGTGTAGAGTACTTTTCCTAACACCCTGAGTCTGAGTTGTAAGTTTTTCCTACAGAAGTGGTATTTCATGGTTCAATGAAATACCACTGTTATTAACTTTATCCTGGTCTTAACCCATGCAAATAATTTCGGCCGTAAAACCGGTCGCACAGACAACTGATGACCGTCATTTGGTCTATGGATATTATATATATATATATATATATATATATATATATATATATATATATATATATATATATATATATATATATATATATATATATATATATATATATATTATATATATATATATATATATATATATATATATATATATATATATATATCTATATATATATATATATATATATATATATATATATATATATATATATATATATATATATATATATATTTATATATATATATATATATATATATATATATATTATATATATAATATATATATATATATATCTATATATACATATATATATATATATATAAATAAATATATATATATATATAAATTCTATTTAGCTTTTAAAAATATAAAGATCTTATAAATTCTATTTAGCTTTAAAAAGAACTTCAGATATGTAACATAACACTTGTCACATTTAATAAGCTAAGTGCTTATAATTTCCAAACAAATATGTTTTTTCCATTTCATCAAAAAAAAAAAAAAACTCAAAAAAGAAGATCGGTGATGTCACAGAACATATTATTAGATATTTTATGATCGCAACGATCCCTTAAATTGTCATGTACTATAATTCCGGCCGCCATATGAGAATACAAAATCAGATGTTCCCTTTTGACTTCATTCATTCGTCGAATCTTGAGCTTATTATTGGTATATATCCATAAAATTCACTTAATGAATTCCGGGAATCCAAATACTTAGTGATACTCTCATTTCATGGAACGTGGTGGGTGGTCGGCTGATGGTATTTTCAGAATTAATACTAAAGGAATTGTTTCAATTGTGACTATAATTTGCTTTCTAACCCTTTTTAACTTAAATCTCTCCTTACAATAACAAAATAGTTCATCTTCCACCAGCACTGTAAGCGCTGCGATTCCTGTTGATGAAACCTTCATAGCAATGGATGTTTTCATTTCATTTCCAGAGCTTGTGGATCTGGGAAATCTTTATTTCAGAAAGGCTTTGATTTGATATCTGCGAATAGGCAGTAACAATACAATGGGTCCTATCATATCACATGCTATTCTATATTGAACCTTCGCCTATTGCTATTTAATTTAATCTATTCTCGCTTGACTGTTAAATGAATATGAATAAAATATCTCGACTGGACACTTAAATTTTTAATATAGTGGATTTCCTTCGGGTGACATCAAAATCGTCTTACTACAATGCATTTTATGAGCTCTGTTGGTTCCTGCTGTTATAATCAGAATGCAAACCTCGGAAGAACTGTTGCGATGGGCCAAGAACTACTCATTGACATAAAAACATATCTTTTCGATAACTGAATGAATTATACGAAAACAGATGGTGATTGGTATTTGCCACGGCTTTCGAAAATGATTTTATAATACAATTGTCCTGTGTGAATACCTCATTATACACTTTAAATCCAAAAGGAAAACATATTTACCAGTTATTAGTAAACAGAACAGATTGTAACCACAAGTTTAAAATCATTGTTTCGTCTCAAAGAAAAAGAAGAGTTGAATTAAAAATAACAGTAGTCTGTTATAGTAACGAAAGTTGATTTTATGGAAACAAAGCGATGAACGGTTTTCCAGAACTGATGCAAAGGGAAAATAGCAAAATAAGAAAAAGTTAGAGATAAAGACTGAGAAGAAACGGAAAATGAAAAGAAGCGAAATCGGAAGGCAAAACCCATCTTTGGTATTAAAATGCTGCAAAACTGAAGGAAATCCCTAGAAAACTGGAGATAATTTTTCCCGATTTTTTTCGCCACCAACAAAAGTAATTGAAAGGGAAATGGAAGAAAAACAGAAATAGCAGTAACAAAAAACAAAAACTGAAATTTTCTAGCTGTTCAAAGAGGAAACTTACAGCTCGAGGCAAATCCTTCACTCATTTTCAGTCAAACTGGAATTAGATGAAACCAATGTTATCATAACAACATATCAAATTTTAAATATACTGTGACAATCAAATTCCACTTCTTTCGTTGCTCAAGCATCTCCGTTATTCTCTTTGAAATAAGCTCACTTGAGGCTAACTAATAAGTTTCCTGTTCATGTCCTTTTATTTCGTTTTACATCCTCGTCTCAAACTTCAAACAGTGGTTGACATTACTGAAAGATAAATGCAATTATTAGTCACGTTTAAAAAATTCCAGAACTTCAAATACATTGAGATTTACTGCTTACCACAGAAACATTGTCACCTGTCTGTATCATTACACACGCACATATATATTATATTATATTATATTACATTATATTATATTATATTATATATATTATATATATATATATATTATATTATATATATATATATATATATATATATATATATATATATATATATATATATATATATATATATATATATATATATATATATATATATATATATATATATAACATTGTGTGTATATACATACATACATACATACATATATATATATATATATATATATATATATATATATATATATATATATATATATATATAAGTACATAGACAGATACATAGAAAAATAGATAGATAGAAAGAAGGTAATTAATCTTAGGACCCATTATTTTTTCATTTGGTACTTTTAATCGTAATATAATAAATTTTTGGCCCCATTAATGTGCTTAGCATTTCTTGTTCTGAATCTGTCACATAATTATATTCTTTATATTCATCCAATATGCTGCAGTGGCAGTGGCTAGCTTTGACATAGTGCCCAACCTCTTCCATTATTTTCTTTATTTTTTTATTTTCAGCAAGTCGCCAATAGATATTTGAACATGAAATAGAAGCTTTATCAAAAGGTTCAGAATTAGTCACTATCAATAGGATCTTACTTATGGCAGTAATTATTATTGTCAAATAGACGTGGTTACATCGGGGAATTCTCCCCGATCTATGTCTGCAAGTTACAGTAAGGGATTTTATGAATAAATTTGGTTGTTTGAAAGTCTTAGTACTTTCGAATTTCTTATTTTACCATGGGTATGGGAAATCAACACGCGTGGAGTTTTTTTTATTGAAATTCACCCCACATTACCCTTACATTTAATTGTGAAATAGAAGGGAATAAAAAGTTATTATCTTTGGATGTTCAGATATACGAGAATGAGGTTAAATTTGAAACTTTTTTCAACATTTTAAGAAATACGTATATGAAATTAAATACCCAAGTTTTTGACGAAAAGAACACAGATTTAATCTTTACGTATTGTGCCAGAGAGCATATCAACTTTGTTCCGGTTTTAATCGCTCCCGTCGTGATATCGTTTCCCCTCTTTGATTAGATTACTGATAAATTCTACCCAGGTTTTGTTCTTTAGATAGTTCAAAATATTTTTAAGTGATGAATTTTCGTCCTGGTCCAGTATGCATCACTGTCATAAAAGACGTATATCAAATTACTGTACATTGTCCGTAATAGCTAACTGGATAAGAAAAAAAAATTACAAAGTATATGCAAACATTTTTGTTTTGCAACCAATTTTAGCTTTGCTTTCAAAAAACCGTATTTGGTTGGATCACTGCTGAAGGGGACACCTTAGTTCAGGTGCCGTAATTTATCTGTTTGCAGTGTGGTAGGCGAAATGTAGGGAGCCAGTTCTCTCTGGATTTGGCACAGAAGTTTAGAGTACAGGACTTCGTCAGAGTGCGTTATACCATTTCTAAGCCTCCTTTAACAACCATAAGAGAACACAGTACTGATTTCTGAACCCTTGTTTTTTTAAGGAAATGAAACCAGAGTTGAACAGGAAATTGTTTTAACACAACTGGAAACTGAGTAATTTATTTTACGAAGGTATTTTGAAAGCTTGTACTCCGCTTGTTTGCTTTTCAAGTGCAAGTATAAATTTCTTTATATATATATATATATATATATATATATATATATATATATATATATATATATATATATATATATATATATATATATATATATATATATATATATATATATATATATATATATATATATATATATATATATATATATATGAGGCCATAAAAAGCCAAATTGTAGAAACTTAATGCTATATTTCAGAGACCAACTGTCTCTCCCTTCAGTTAGATAGTGAATGAGAAAGAGTAATAGAAAAGCAGTATTTATAACAAAAAGGTCCATAGGTCAGCTGTTACATCACTACAGTTGACAATTTCTCTTTGATCTTCTTAGTCGCTGGTTGGAGAAAAATTTTGTCTATAATATCTGAGTCACAGGCCCATTTTGAGAAGTACACTGTATTTCTTTGTTTAATCAAAGCTGAATCTACCATCTGGCTTTTGAACCGACAATTGCTACTATAAATTAGACGTGACAAATTTTAGTTTATTTTGTGAGTATGGTTATTTATGTGGTTAAAAACAGCTGAGCTCTGTTGTCCATATCTAACTGAAAGTTTATGCTGTGGAGTGATTTACCTGTAAAACCGATATAAGATTGGTCACAGTCAAGGTAAGGGATTTTGTAAACTCCTGTGTCTTTGGGGACTGGCTTTTGTTGGACGTTAATCAGGGATTTGGCTAAGGAATTTGGGGAGGTAAAAACACAAAGGTTAGAGTTTCCAAGCGCGTATGTCAACGTGCTAATCCTGTCCAGGTGTGGGATTTTTATTTTATTGTTGGGTGTCTCTCTAGTCTTGTTTTGAGGGGGGTGGTAGAAGATTATGTTAGCTTTGTGGATTGCTTTCTCAATTATATGGTCAGGGTAGTTTCAAGATGACAGCTGCTCACAGATTAGTTCAATTTCCTTTTCCAGGAGATCCAGGGAGCAAAACTGTAAGGCTCTTAGGAATAAATTGCTGGCTATGCCAGTCTTGAGAGAAATGTCATGATAGCTATAATAGGGAGTGTATGAAAGTGAAAATGTTTGTTTTCTGTATATGGTAAATTTGTATTTCGTCGTGGCTCTAATTATTAAAATGTCAAGAAAAGGAATTTTGTTGTCTGTTTCTCATTCAGCTTTAAATTTGATGCTAGGTGCTAATGCATTTAATTTTGAAAGAAATTCATTGAAATTGCCCCACCTATTATCCCAAAATGTTAAGATATCAACTACGTTTTAACAGAAAATATTTCACAGTCATATACATACATATAATTATATGTATATATATATATGTATATATATATATATATATATATATATATATATATATATATATATATATATATATATATATATATATATATATATATATATATATATATATATATATATATATATATATATATATATATATATATACACACACACACACCTTTCCAGACACCTTTTGACCTTACAGGGTAGTGTGCATAAGCTGGGTTGCAGGCATGGAGAAAAAAAAGCATCTCAGAAAACTGCTATGGGCAAGGAGATTAACAACAGGTGAAACACCTTTTAAGTTGGTAAAGCATATCATATATACGTGTGACACGGAAGTTTCCCATGCTTCACCGACAGTCTGTCACCACTTGCGTGACACCTGCATCACACCTGGCTCACGGACCGCGACTTCCCATGCCTCGCTCCTTAGCAGTAAACTGAGCCAGAAGGATAGCAACACTTCTGTGACACACCTGGTTTTCATATATTGAGAAGACACAAAGTCTAAAATCAAATGCATGTGCACTATTGGTCTGTTAGTTACTATGTAAATTTCCTGGCTGCTGATTGGTCAGCAGTTTATATAAATACCACTGTCATTTGTTAATAAAGCATCACTCTAAGATCTCTAATTTTAATTGTTCCCGCTAAAGTGATGACCCTTCTGCACCAGCACCCAGCAAAGATGTCTGACGAAGACACATCGCCCTCCCCTTCCACTGCTCCTTCCAACACCATTGCCCAAGTCAAGCTTCCAACTTTCACACTGACTAGCGCCTACACTTAGTTCTGTCGGGCCAAAGTCACACTTCGAATTTTGGGTGCACGGTTCTCGTTGTCCAAGGCAGATTATGTCCTCGCCATCCTGCCAGACCACCTCTTTCCCCAACTGATGGAGTGGCTGGATGCTAAGGGCACCAATGTTGTGCAGAACAAAGACCTGAAGAAGGTCCTACTGGACAGGTTCATGCCGTCTGCAGCCGTTAGTGTACAACAGATCTTCAACGCGGCACAGCAACCCATGGGTGATCAATGCCCATCCACCACCCTTCTCGAGATGAGAGCCCTCGCCTGCCTTCCTCCTGCAGCAGACGGTTCTCCCAGACCCATTGACATCCTCAAGGTACTCTGGCTGCAGCACCTGCCAACACCAGTAAGGGCAGCACTGACCGACATCGAGGACAAACCCGACGATGCCCTTGCCACACTAGCAGACAATCTGATGGACGCCCACGCTGCTGCAAACCGCCGCCACACCCATGCCTTCACCACCCCTCAAGGAATATCCAACCCTGCAGTGACAGACGACCTTCTTAATGCCACAGGGGCTCCATGGCCATCAAACCCTTGCAAACTTCCAGGACAAATCCTCGCTGCCCATTCTGCCTTCAGAAACCCAAGGGTGCCGACCACACGCAGCAGCAATCGCTGTTGTTTCAGCTTTGCCGATACCACCGAACATTCGGCCCTGCTGCCAAGAACTGCCTCCCAGGGTGCCCATGGCCAAAAAATGCGTGAAATGGCTACCACCACTCACGGTAGCCATAGTAGGTGCATATCCCTCAACCAGGGGCCATATACAAATGTAACCATAATCCTGATATATCCAATCCTACATCCTCTATCAGCACCTCTATCTTTTTTATCACTACATACCCAGATGTTTTCAAACCTGAACAGCGACAATCTCATCAAATCCCTGCCAAGCATGGTATTTTCCACCATATTAAAACCTTGGATCCTCCCTTACACTCCTGTTTCCGACGCCTACCACCCAAAAAACTTGCTGCTGCTGCTGCAAAAAAAAAAAAACCTTCTCAGAGATGGAAAAGATGGGTTTGTGTCAAAAGGCATCCAGTCCTTGGGCATCTCCCCTCCACATAGTAACGAAAAAGGACAGCACCCTACGCCCAGGTGGGGATTAGAGAAGGCTGAACGTGATCACTGAGGCTGACCACTACCCCTTCCCTAACATCACAGACATGACCACTTTCCTAAACGGTGCAAATATCTTCTCAAAGCTTGACCTTCTCAAAGGTTACTTTCAGGTCCCCATGAATCCCAAAGACATCCCAAAGACTGCCATCACAATGCCCTTTGGCACCTTCACCTTCACTTAATGCAGGAGCTACTTTTCAGCGACTGATGGACGGCATCCTGGGGGACCTTCCCTTCTGCATCTGTTATGTCGACAATATTTTAATCTTTTCTGCATCAAAGGAAGAACACCTCCAACACCTGCACATTGTCCTCCAACGCCTGCAAGAAAACGGCCTTGTCGCCCTATACAACAAATACTCCTTCACCACCAAGAGGGTAGAATTCTTGGGACACCTCATAACACCTGAGAGAGTCCAGCCCTTGCCAGAGAAGGTTGCCCGTGTCAGAAAGTTCACCACCCCTACCACTGTCAAGGGTTTACAAGAATTCCTCTGAATGGTGAACTGTTATCATCACTTTTTGTCCGACATTGCCTCAGCCTTGGCCCCACTCTACTAATTTCTCAAGGGCAAGCCCAAGGCCCTCACCTGGGGATCCCTGCAGGGAGCCGCATTCACTTCTGCCAAAAACACACTCACCAAGGCCACCACCCTCTCTTCCCCTGCACCAGGTCATCCTCTACTGATATCCACAGATGACAGTAATGCAGCCATAGGAGCTGTGTTGGAGCAGATCATCCACAGTTGTCCTCGACCCCTAGCCTTTTTTAGCAGGAAACTCAGCAAGACAGACAAACTATTCTACATTTGACTACAAACTCCTGACGGCATACCTAGCCGTCAAACACTTCTGACATTTTTTGGAGGCCATGTTTTTCACTCTTCAAACTGACCATCTGCTGCTAGTACATTCTATAAATTGACAGTCCAATGCCTAGTCACACTGTCAGCTCCATCATTTGTCAGCCATAGCCGAATTCAACTGCACCCTTTGCCACGTTCCTGGGAAGCACAACCCTGTTGCTGATGCCCTCTCCAGAACCTCCATCGATGCAGTACACCTCGGCCTTGGTTACAATCACCTGGCAGCTAAGCAACAGCAGGACCCAGAGCTCAATGCCTGCAAGACCTCCTTAACATCTTTGCAATGGTATGACATCCCCCTCAACGACAACAGCCCTACCTCCATCCACTGTGATATCATCACTGGCCTCCCACACCCATGGATCCCATAAGCACTCAGACATCACGTCTTCGACATCGTCGACAGTCTGGCACACCCTTCAGGACGATCCACAGCCTCCCTCCTGGAGAAGCATTTCATCTGGCATGGCATATCAAAAGCTGCAAATTTGTGGGCCTGTGAAGGTTCCTCCTGCCAGCTCTCCAAAATCCACCATCACACAAATTCAGATGTAGGCTCTTTTCATCAACCACAACGCTGTTTCGCCCATGTCTGCAGTGAAAGTGTAGGACCCCTCCTGTGCTCCGAAGGACATCGGTACCTACTCACAATGGTCAACCGCTCAGCAAGATAGCCCCTAAGACTGAGGCATCAGCAGCAGCATGTGCCAGTGCTTTCCTCTTATCATGGGCGTCCAGATTCGGCATACCTGATCACATCACCTCCGACTGAGGCACTACCTTCACGTCACCGCTCTGGTCATCTCTAAACCACCTCCTTGGCACCCAGTTGCATCACACAACCATCTACCATCCTGAATCCAATGGAGTGTTCGAGAGGTTCCACCGCACCTTGAAAGCAACCCTGATGTCTCACTGCAACTCCTCAACCTGGTACTTGCAGCTTCCATGGGTCCTCCTCGGCCTTTGGACCACACCCAAAGAGGACCTTGACCTTCCAGCAGCCAAGATAGTGTATGGTGATCTGCTTGTGATACCTGGCAAATTCTTCCCCGTCAGTAACCCCTCACCCGACATTATCAGACTGAGGACCATTGTCGGAAAATTTGCCCCTGACCGCCCATCCTATAATCCAATCAACAAGACCTTTATCCCAAAGGATCTGCATCCTATAACACATGTGTTCATCAGAACCGATGCTGTTCGACCTTAACACAGCCCTACACGGGCCCCTACCAGGTCATCGACCAGAAGCTGAAAACCTTCCTCATCAACATCCGCTGCATGATAGATTGGGTGGCCATCGACCACATGAAACCAGTATATTTGCCCGATGACATTACTCCCCCAGTCCAGTTTTCAAGGGTGGGATGCCCTCTGCAACGCCCTTGCCAACTTTAAGGGGGAGATATTGTTCCATGGAAGTTTCCCTTGCTTCGCTGACAGTCATTCGCCGCCTGTGTGACATCCACATCGCACCTGGCTCACTGATCACGACTTCCCATGCCTCGCTCCTTAGCAACAAATAGAGCCAGCAGGATAGCAACACTTCCTCGACATACCTGGTTTTCATACATTGAGAAGACACAAAGTCTAGAATCAAATGCATGTGCACTATTGGTTTGCCAGTTACTATGTAAATTTTCTGGATGCTGATTGGTCAGCAATTCATATAAATCCCACTGTCGTTTGTTAATAAAGCATCACTCTAAGATCTCTCGTCTTAATCATTCACGCTAAATATATATATATATATATATATATATATATATATATATATATATATATATATATATATATATATATATATATATATATATATATATATATATATATATATATATATATATATATATATATATATATATATATATATATATATATATATATATATATATATATATATATATATATATATATATATATATATATATATATATATATATATATATATATATATATATATATATATATATATATATATATATATGTGTGTGTGTGTGTGTGCGTGTGTGTGTGTGTATGTATGCATGTATGTGTGTATGTATGTATGTATGTATTAACAATATGTTACTCATGATCAGCAGATATTTAAGTTTTATTTACATAATATGCTATTGTCTATTCACATATTTTTTCATCCAGAGACAAAACTTTTGTGTGGGGTGTTTCACCTTTGTACACTTTAGTATTCCCGGCCCCGTTCAGTACTGACCTCGATATATCGCCATTTTTCCTTGTTCCTTTTAAAAACATATTCCCTGTTTTCTTTTTTAATCTTTCCTTCTCACCTGAACCATTCCTCTTGCTTTCTGTCTGTTCTAAAAGACATATTTTCGTATGATTTATCCTGTATTTTTCCTACCAAAGATCTCGAACCATCCTCCTCTACGTATTTCCCTTAACCCTGTGGGGTCTTCCCCGACTCCTCCTCCTGACTAAAGTTAAGTAACCTCCCCCTCTTTCGGTCCCGTCCTCTTTCGTACTCATATTTGACTTTGTATTTATTCTTATTTGACTTAGCATTTGCGTATGTTTGAATTCCTCTTATGTCCAGATCAAACCTCATGTGTCAACTCAAACCGTACGAGTTCCGCCCCACGTCACCTCTCCTGAGGCAGCGATGGTCATGGCTGGATTACTTATATAAAAATTCTCTCTCTCTCTCTCTCTCTCTCTCTCTCTCTCACACACACACACACACACACTCATACACTCACACACGGACACACCCACAATCCCACGTACATAATATTCTCACATAAAAGCAACCGTTCACAAACATAGCTCCAACGGAATTACTATAGAGATTATTATTCAAATACCTCCCATTCTTTGACTATTATTATTATTATTCTTGATATTAAAATTATATTTGCCTATATTATTTCATCCATCTATTCACTTTGAAAAAAGTGCAGTTATTTGTAAAAATTATCAAATATTACATATAACATTTTCGTAGTTTATACTTGTGATTTTTCTGCTTAAATGTTCTTAAGAATAATCTGTATGCCAATTTAGTAACCGTAGTTTTAAAAGTCAAACTCCTTAAACTTGATTACAATATTAATGAATGTATTATGAATGACCTAGGCCAGCGTTTTATAAATACTCCTGCGCTTTTATCCATCCTGTCAATATATTCTTTCCATAATATATGTTCCTTCTCAGAATATTTTCACCTAAGTATCCTGTATTCAGAACGGAATTCCATAAATTACGCGAATGCGAAAATATCGTAAAAACATGGTACCTCTCACTGGAGAAGTGTCAGCTATTATCTTGGTCCTTCAGGCATTTTTTTTTATTTACAAACATGGCACGATCAACGAGCGAGTCATTTGTACTTTACTACATCTTCATATTAGGCAAAATGATATCTCACATTAGATGTAAGAAACGTGATATATTTTTTAAATAAATTTCTAAAACAGAGGTAAATATGATCGACCGTTTTTCGTAGAGAACAGATGGTTCATTTGACTATGGTGTAACGCTATACGTGTAGCAGTCCTAGTTTCCTAAATTATATTTTTGAAGGTCAAGTGATATAATATGATATTTATTTTTAAGATTCATTCACACTACTTTTCCAAGTATCGACACAGAAAAAATTCATTTTTGTATCTCGAGATGTTTTGAGGACTCTTGATGGCATAACATGCATAGAATTAAAAGAGGTACTTACTTTTAGTTTTCACCTGCATCAGGTTCTACCATCGTTAATCCGAAACCCAGTAGAAATTATTATTGCTTCAGAGAACTTCTTAACCTAAGAATTTATGAATTTCTTAAGATTTCTAAGAATTAAAAGGAATGATGCAAGACACAAAAACGCAGCCAAAGGATTATCAGGTTACTACGACGAAAATAAATAATGATAAGTTTTCATGGTAATGCGAAAAAGATTATGCATCAGACGAGTACCCGCCAGGATGCCCATAGGCATAGGAACGAAACATCTGTTAATCCAACAACTGTTGCAGCTAAGAAGAGCAAGGTTCAAAGAGTCAAGGGTCTATTTGCGAGGGGATGGAGTTATTTTATCAGCACTTTGGCAAACGGGGATTTGTAAAAGATTACACCATAACCCTCTGAAGAGAGAACCGTATTGGAGTCCATAAAACCCTTGAGATATGTTGACTGAATTATAAGGCTGCACAAGGGACTACTTGGCAAAATTTATTTTTGCGAAAGCATTTATCCCGATGAATGAATGTGTTTGATTTCATGTATTCTAGTAAAATAGTAGGTAAAACAAATTTGAGGTTTTAAGAAAGATCTAAGAAACAATATATTCAAGAAATTTAATGAAAATCGATGCTAGAAATTAGCAGAAAGTTTGGACTTCGTACAACAGTAGATTTACCCAAATTGTTTAAAACATTAAAACCCACATAACTCAAAGTTGTGCTCTAGCCGCCATATTGGAACATGGCAGCCGCTTTTAGGAACATTTGACTTTAACTTCCAAACGGTTACAACTACAGAAAATTTACAAGAATTCAGATTTATTGCTCATAAAAACCTGAAAATTTCTGGTAAGTAAAGTTTTTTTTTTATACTGTCAGAAAAAGTGACAACAAACAACATATAACTCTGTCATTTAATAATATCAAGTTTCAAACATTTTCGGTGGCTAGTAAATGAAATCTTACAGTGAACAGTGACAAACAATTAATTATCAATGGGATAGTTGTTAACTCGACATTTCTGGGAATATTTTTAATCATTTAATTCTGAGCTTAGTTTCCTTCGGTAGTATGCCACCATAGAGGTTTTTACAAGTAGTTATCTCTCGTTATTCACAAAAGTTACACAAAATTCAAGTATACTGAACTCTGACTACCTTTTGAGACAGTGCCAATGCTTTCTTTTATTTTTCTAAAAATGATGTGAAATATAGAGTGATTAGTGGCTTATAAACAATTAATAATAGTTTATGTTGATTATACATTTCTTGAAGTATTTCACAATGATTTCATCCAGCAAACTGTACACATTAGCATCTGTTGCTACATGCCAGCCTGCACCCGCATGAAATTATGTCCAGAGGTTTCGAAGGGGCTGCTTCTTAGGTGGTGGGAACAGGTCTTAGTAATTTCTTTATCGTGGGCCTACCCCACGCTACTAGATCCAGGCAGTTGCCTAGCCATTCCCGTACCTGCAAATGCACTCGGTATGAGTGTATTTGGAGTCTTGGAGGTAGGCAGACAAGCTGAAAAGACGCACCCAATTCCTTTTTTGTCACCATCTGAATAAGCAGGAAATGGTTCGTCCACTGACTTTGATTTTGCGCCATGCCATTTTAGGAAAAACATTTGCTCAGTAGATTTGATAGCTTTTTTAGTGGTATCCCTCTCACTGATTGTTTTAACTTGTATAAAAGAGCACCGACATTTGCTATATACAAAACTTCAAGCCAAAACTTCTTTGTCAAGTAACAAGATAAATTGCGTGATGGTCCATGTACTTGTTTCTAGCTTTATAAATACTTCTCGGATAGTGGACCCGTAGAGCAATCTGTACCAAAACACTGTACCAGTTTTCTGATACACGACACTGTACATGTAATTCTTAACAGTAATTCTTGCTATTAAGAATTGTGGAATTGATTTTTAAAAAGCCGAAAACGCCAAGACTTAAAAACAGGTAGCGGCGCTTATCTTTTTTTTATATCATATTTGTTGTTTAATTTATTCTTTGTAAATATTACTCACAGTCTCTAGTGTCTTGTAAGCATGTTTTGTAAATATTTTTCTATCGTTTGTAAATGTTACTTACAGTATCTAGTGCCTTGTAAGCATTGTTGTAAATATTTTTCACATTTATTTCCTATTTTACAATATTTTCCATTATGTATTTGTATACATTTCCAACTGCAGTGATTCTCTTTTGTTATTTAATTGTTCCTGTCTTTTCATAGTTTTAGGAATGCAAGAAGAAAAATATTGAAACAATATTAAATATTATGGATAAGGTATATGTATTAAAACCTATCAGTAATACGTTTTCCACGAGAAACCTCTGGTACAACAGATCACAGTAAGAAAATATCTTGAAAGAAATAGAAATGAAGAAACTCCGACAAGGATATTGGAGTGACAACACCCTTTTCAAGCGGTTTCCGAGTATCAAGCAGCTCGGAATATTTTCAGAAATGTAAGAGACAGATGCCTTTTGTTCTTCAAGAAATTCTTGTGGATATGAAAGAAAGATATATCTTGCGTAAGGGAGACTGCTTCGAGAGATTTGGAGGAAAGCAAGCGGATGTTTCTTCTCTTTTATAAACTGAGTCCAAAATGCTGTGAAATTCTGTAAGGTGCCTATGACAATTTTTCTATCCGTTACAATCTTTCATCTTTGTACTCATAAAAACAAAATTTTTCTTGATGGATCTCAGAAATTCGTTTTCGCTTATGATATTGCTGTCGGGGTACAATCAGGAGCATTGAGAAAGGCAGTAACTCTCATTTTTTCACGAAAGATCCATGAAAATAAAAGCAGTTTTGTTTTATAAGAACATCTTTATCGCTATTCTAAACCCATTTTAACAAAATAAAATGTATTTTTCCAGGGGTTTTGTTATGGCACCGATGTTAATCAGAATGTTTTACAGAATATAAACATATTTTCATCAACATTAGGTACACTTTTACAGGAAAATTTTATATTGGGATAAAGAATTGTTTATCGTCTTTCTTTTTTCCAAAGACTTTTCAGTATGATATTAGAAACGTCTGTAAAATGCAAGACAATTTTCAGCATTCCTGCCTCCGAAGAATGACAGGGGAAGTGTTGGTTAACGTGTTTGAAGTGCAAGAAGGGCATCAACCCAAATAGATTTATTACTGGTGAGGTCGACCCGAGGGACAAAATAGCAGAGAATTAATCTCTGCTTTATCCTCTTCTCCTTTCATGAAACTTCCTGGGATTCAATCTGACGAAAACGTTTTCTTAAATGAAATGTTCCTCGTGATAGCAAGGGATCTTGACTGGAGGGAAAAACTGAAATTTTCCTTCGCTTCTGAAAATTAATCTCTTGAACATCATGAGAGGTTCCAAGAAAATCTTTCTTTTATAAGAATGCTCCAGATATTTTTGCGAGCCTGTTAGGTAATGGAAGGAATTTATATACTCAGGGATACGACTTTGGGTAATACATTTTCAAGACCATGGATTTTTAGGATGGTAAAGCGTTCTCTTTCTTGTTTCAAGAGTGTTCAAACGTTCTTTCGAGATACTTCAGGTGCCTTTTTTTCACAAACATAAGACGGTTGAAATTACATTCATAAATAGTTAGTTATATAATGAAGTTTTTTGAATAATAACATCACATAATTTTCTTTGTCTCTTTGTCTTGAAATGGGTGCTAAATCTAACATAGTTATGATGTGAATATCGATACTCTTTGTAACTCTGTTACGTTTCTTATTTTTACAGATGCAATCATCTCCATGAAGTTTAAAGAATAATAAAAAAAATCAAAACTGCCTTTAACTTCTGTTTTGAGACGCATTACTTTTGAGACACTTTTCCTCTTTAATTCGCATCCAGCCATTTTCAGGTTTTTTGAATAAACGTCCAAATATACATTATTCTCAGAAGAAACTCATAAACGGAAAGAGAATGTTGTTTAAATATTTGAGTAAGTCTGTTTAAATTAATTTTAATCGGAATAGGAAAAGAAAGCATTATTCAGACTCTAAATTTCCTATCAGAGAATTTCTTGGGATAATAACAAGGAAACCATAACAAGTATTGGATGAGCAATTGACGTTTGGTTGATTATGGGTGACTTCGGTTTATGTCATGGAAATAAAGATTTCTTTTTATGTTTAAAGTACTTCGGTTAACAGAAAGAAAACAGACTAAAATTCCTGCACGGTGTATTTCTTACTGCATGTTTTCTTTTGACTCGCCCTACTCTCACTTTCTAAATGGCTATTTTGAAAGGAGGTATAATGAAGAATTGCATTAATCGTATATCGTTCTAATACTTATTGATAATTCCAGTCGTGCCCAAAATGAAAATAATCTCATTCAGCATTATTTTTCATGTATTTAAAATAATTTTTATGCACTGAAATACAAAAGAATGAAGTTGGAAGCTGGAATGGAGACTTTTTTCTTATTGGAAAAAGAAGTCACATCCTCACTTTTAATGGTAATGCGAGTTACGACTCTGCGACCATTCTGTAAAAGTAAGGCGACTGGAAAAAAAGGGGGATGCAGATATAATGAGATTAATTATCATTTCATTATCGACACAATGATCGCAAAAGGGCGTGATTATCCTCCCGGAACGCTGCCAGTCACATTTTCCGATGAAGCCCCCGCCGACATCATTTCTAGAGATTACATTTAGTCGGAAAATTCATCGGAAAGATTTGATCGAAAAATGGGGTCTTCATCTCGGGGCTTTGTTGATTCTTTTTCCTGTTTTAATTAACTCGACTTCTTCTTCTTCTTCTTCTTCTTCTTCTTCTTCTTCTTCTTCTTCTTCTTCTTCTTCTTCTTCTTCCCTGTTTTCCACCACACATTTACTATATTTTCCAGACTGCCTTTGTGTTCGTGTCTTTCATTTGTCCTCTCCTCCTTTGTACTTGACGTTACCAATCTTCATGTTGCAACTCGTTGCACGTAAGGTTTGTGTGTTCATGAAGTTCTATCTCTCTATCTATCTATCTATCTGTCAATCTATATGGGAAGCTTTGAACCTTTATGGACACAACCTAAGCACTGAATTATATACCTGCG